>NC_089537.1:14270325-14572270 GCF_963924715.1 Thunnus thynnus
GTGACATCTTTAATAATAAAGTTTATTGTTGAAGTATACAATTTTTATGTTATTTTTTTTTAGGTAGAAAAAAAAATTAATGAAAAAATACAGCTTTAGGATACATTAACCTAAAACTGTATGAAGCGTTTTTAACCAGCTTCATTCAACAGCCTTTAAATATATTGCTGATCTATCATGTGACTTACAAATAAGTGCTGCTTATCAGCTGATGCCAAGACGACTCGGTTTAACTTCTTGATGTAAACTTTGATATACAGTATTTGATTCTCATGCACTGCTTCTATAGCACTAAGCATTCAACAGGTGTGACACCCACCTTCCTGTCACTTGCATACACACACACACCCACACACCCACACGCCCACACACACACACACACACACACAGTCACAAATACCTGGTCATGGCTGGCTTGGAGGGTGCTCCCGGTGCCGTGGAAAGTCATTTGCACAGGGGAGAGGGTCAGATAGGTCACAAAATCCTTACCACTCTGTGCATCACTGTACTGCACCTGGAAGAGAGGGCAAAGTTAGCCAAATGCAAATACAGGAAAGGATCAATCAAAGCAAAAAAGACCAGAGAACCTGAATCATCTCCAGTTTTCAGCGGGATACAGTCTTGTGTTTTTGGAAGTGGTTGCCTTGAGAGTAAATCTTGCATGTCTAATTGCCACCACAGAGCATTTGTGGACAATTACTCCACAACATACAGAGATGGCAATGGAGGGGGAATGAATTTAAGGGTGTGTATGTGTGATTGGGGGGGGGGTTGGGGTGGGGCGGTGGGTAGCGATGACATCACTAGCGACCCCTCATCATTGAGAGGTTAACACTGCAGGCATTCCTAAATGCTGTGCAATCAGGACTGTTATGACATGATGCTCCTTTGGGACAGTCTGCTCCTGAGATCCAAGGGCTTTGGTAATACTGCCTGCTTGTTTGCCCTAATTCTCACTGCCTCTCACTCTGTACACGCGTGTGTATTTGCATGTGTATGTCTTTGTATGTGTTTGCCTGGCCTACTTATGCCCAGGACAGCTGCAGGCATCTTAATAAATGGCACAAATAACTAGAGGAGAAGTATCCGACGGATGCAGAGAGACAAAGGGACAGACAAAAGAGAACATTATTGAATCAAAGTGGTTTAATACTTCAATGAGCAAATGCAAAAAGTAAGCTAGCAGGTATGGAAGACTGTAGCTTTTAACATGACAGAAGTACAAATGGACTGCACTTCAAACTCCTTAGATAAATCAGGCATAATAAAAAGGCTATTTCTAGCTTTCACAGTAATGGTGAGTGGAATTTCTTAAAACACCATACATCTAGGTCAATATATAATTTCCATAACAGCTAATATTATACAACACTGTGGTGAAAGCATGCTGATGTCAGTATCTGTTGGATTTATATACAATGTGTGTGTTGCTTTGTCTCTGTATATTTTTGTTGGCTGAGAGGTTTTAAAGTTATTGCCTTCTTTTAATCAGCAAAAAAATGTCGGAGTGTGTGTTTCAAAGTTTCAGCTTATCTAGCCTACAATTTGTTGGCCATACGTGCTGAACTTGTGTGTCTGTGTACGCACATGTATATGATCTGTGACTGAAAGCTTCCAGAGCGAGGCGTGTGTGTCTCTCTCTGAATGAGTTATGATCGTATGTGGAAAAGTGTGTGTGTGTGTGCGCGCTCCAGCCTAGCCAGACACATGGAAGTCTGCCTGTAAAGACGCAGACCCATCATAACATACACAAACACGCGAAGATATGAACATGTGTGCACACAGACGGATGAATAAACACGCAATATTACGTACGGTACATGAGAAGATGCACACTGGCGCGCATACACACACACCTGCTGATGAGGAGATGGGCCCACGGTGATAAATTGTGGAATGCTATCTGTTATGTGTATGAATGATGAATGTAGTAAAGTGAGCCGTGGAAAAAGCCCTCTCTGACAAGTTAATCTCTAATAAATTCTCCAGGCTTCATAAGGAGAGAGAAAAGAGAGAAACAAAAAAAGAGGAGGGGGCTTTGGTTTAACTAAATACATTTTGCCTCTCCTGGCGTCTCAGGATTAAGAAAATGATTGCTGGTAACAAGAACCCTGTTTCAGAAACTTGGAAATGTGTAAAAATATTCCTTAAAGTTACTATAATGGTCTTTCATTTTGTGTTGATTTTAGCGGCCCCTGTGGACAGAAGTGGTAGTGTTTTCCCAGAATGAAAACTGCATTTCCCATGAGCACCACTGCTTTGTGTCATAAAGATCTTGGCTAACATGTGCATTTGTTTTGGAAGTAAGTGAAAGAAAGAAGCTACTTATTTTTAATACTATTTTTCTTTGTTAAACACAGCTGTTTGCAGGATGCATAGCGATGAGTTTATGTGTCTATTTATGGCTGTGTAAGATTAATAATTGCAATATGATGATGGTGAAGCAAATTAAACTTTGTTTTAGTACACTTAGGTTACATGTAAGGCTGTATTCACCACCAAATCTGGCAATGCGCCACCTTCCCGCAGGGTTGTACAGAGGTTTGGGTCTGTTTATTTGTGCTTTGGAACATAACTGCTGTGAAACAATCAGAAAATGTTCTATTTCTCAGATTCACTCCTTTATTCTTGCTTCACTGCTGCTCCCTCTCTTCATTCACTCTCTAGCTTGCTTAACCACCGCTGCTGTCTCTGCCTCTGTCTCTCTCTGGCTCTCAGCTCCCTCGCATGCTCTCTGTTTCTCTCGTCTTTTTTTAAAATGAATCGGGAAGCCAACAACAAGTCCAATTGTACCTTTTTTTTTAACGTTATCAAGCGTGTCGTAAATCCATTCCTCTGATTTTAGAATCCGAACCAGTGGCAGGCATTTAGAATACAGAAATAGCCGATCTTTTCGCTGATGGTCTCATTTGCTTATGTAGGTCATAGAGGCATCAGAGGCATCATGAGACTGTTCCATAACCACTTAAAAGTTCCTTGTAGTAACTTTAAATCTTCTGAATTCAACCTGCGTGTGAAGAGGAACAGAACTGTGTGTCTGTACTCCAGGGAGTGTGTAGACGCAGATATGAATCTTTGTGTCTTTGTGTGTGTGTAATTGTCCAGTATGCTGCTTCATTTAGGCAGTATAAAGGCCTGTGGTTGGGAGCCTGTGATGTATGGTGTAATCATGCTGTCTGATCAGCAGGCACTCCACTTGCTTCATCTATTGCAAGCTGTCGGGACTCCAGCCGAGGGTGAGGCCCTGCAACGGTGCTGAAGGAAACAGACATGCAGTCTCCCTCTACCACTTTAAAGAGATTTATGCTCGACTATATCAAATTTCTAATAATTCCTTACTTTACCTATTGTCTGCATGTATGCACACATGCATGTTCAGTTGATGGAAACTACCAATTACAAAGCATCTTTGATCATAAGTCCCTAACACAGGGTAAAGCTTGTGTAACAAAATACCTTTGAAATTTACCAGAAACTATTTGACTCATTCTAATCTTTCTGTTCGATTATGATCACATTGTTTTTTGAATATCCATTAACTCTTACAAATTCTCTCGATTCTTTCTTATTGCTCCCCCGCCCCCCTCCACCCCGCCACCCCTCTTCTTACTCATAATGCATCCCTAGCTATCAGAGAAGGTGGAAACTCTTTGAATTTCCTTTGCTTTTAATTTGCCTATATCCTTATTTGCTAAATGTCTTCTCTTAGGAGTTTTTCTTTGTTAGAGATTTTGATCTGCATCTGGAAACATTGCTGTTGAGGGCCTATAATGCCAGTTGACACACTGTATGTGATGTTCGACTATATAAATAAACATCACTTACTCCAACCACCAGCCAAATTCTGGCTAAAACAGCGAATTTGGCAGGTCACCAATCATCACCTGGAGGTCTTTTTTTCTTGGTGGCTTGTTGATAAAACAGCGCAAGTGCCTGATTACTTTGAGGATTTACCAGCGACTCTGACTTGCAGGCAGGAAAGAAAGTTGCCCGGTCTGTCAGCATCAAAGAACATCTCGTTTGAGATGATTTGGCGGAAACTGAAATAACGAGCATCTTAAAAACAAACAGTCTATTCTCCTGTCCAGCACGTCTGTTTTGAGTGCATGTTTGTATGCATCTGTGAGTGCATGCATTCTAAACAGGCCTAACTAATCATCCCAGGTCCCAACTCAGAAAACAGCCTCTAATCCACTTCCTTTGGAGACAAAGAAGCAGGGGAGTTACGCAAGGCCTGCGATTGATCGGCGGCACTAATGTGGAACGACCTCTGACATCTGGCTTCTAAAGCTGGATGGCTCCTCTTCAAATGCTCCTCTTCATCCGAACAAACACGAACATGCACAAACTAAAAAAGCAATCACAGTCATAGCACCCATGTAGACAAGCTCAAAATTTATGTTAAGTGCAAAAATATGCATGCGCAGACCCACAAACTCAAAATGAAGGTTTCAATTTATACAGACATGAAAATGCAGGCGAAAATACACGTGCAAGGACAGAGATGCAAATGTCCATATCGTCAAGTTTGGGTTACACAATACTGTCAAGGTAACTGCAAAAACAAATACGTATTAGGTGTGTTGTTATGTCATTCCACTTAAAACCACAGAACACAAGCACTGCAGGACAAAGAGCTTGATTCCAGAATAAGCAAGAGTGCAAACTGTGGAGAGTCAAAAAGCACGGAAATAACTTCGACTTTACTATAATAAACAAGACCTCTCAGCTGAGGAACGCTGTCATTGTTGGTGAGAAGCAATTAGAGGTCCATGCCGAGCCACTTCAGTGGAGACCTCTGGGGTCAAGAGTGTTTTAAGCGCACTGTTGATATACCTTTCACTCCTCTGAATGGCAGGAGGATGGGGGCAAACAAAAGCCGCTACTCTACAAACTTTTGAGTGCACTTTGCTCGACTCACGGAGAGAAGTCACAAGACGATGAAACAAAGTGAGTCCCAAGTTCTATTGAAGTCAGATCATTATTGAGAGCTTCACAAATAGATTTCTCAGAGAAATACATGTTGGGAAATAACCTGAGTGACCGGAAAAACAGACACGCCTGTATAGTGTAATACAATCAAATTAAAATATAACTTTTGGAGACAAAAATATTTAAATGCTGACATTGTTACAAAGCTGATGATTCAGCTATATGACTTGACTATGACTATGACTCTGTGTAGAGTACTGCAATGTGCCTCATCAGTGGAAAAGGAACTCTCTTTTTTAAAGGAACGGTTCAATATTTTAAACCGTTCCACCTCCTTCTTGCTGAGATTTAGATGAGAAGATTGATACCACTCTCATATCTATACAAATGAAACTTGGAGCCAGCAGGCCATTAGCTTAGCTTAGCATAAAGACTGGAAGTGGGGGGGGGGGGACTGCTAGTGTGGCTCTGTCCAAAAGGTAAAATATTCTGCCTCCCAGCACCGCTAAAGCTCACTCATGAACGCATATCTTGTTTGTTTAATCTGTACAAAAACGAAAAGTGTAAAATCAACAATTAGGGGTTTTACGGGAAGTTATGTGCGGGACGATTTCTTTGTAGTGTGCGCTGACTTCCCAGAGTCTACCAGCACCTTAACACCAAAGCAAATCAAAAAAAAGTACACTGCTCGCCCATGACTTTGCAGTAGTAGAAAAACAAAATCTGGTTTTAGTGCAATGTTTGCTTTCTTAAGGAGAAACATTCAAGATTAAACATTACTATCAAACCTTGTCTTGTTTTCTGGACATCTTTGTTTTAGCTTCAGCACCATGTCCAGAGAGATTTGGGCACAGAAAACCCCACAAAAGGGCTTTTTCATTATGTTATTATCCATCATTAAATTATCATCAAAACACTCGGGACTCTGTTTGCAGTTTGTGAAAGAGCTCATTCAGTAGAGAAAGAGTTTAAACTGGTGGAAGAATGCAGACCAGAGTGTTTCTTACAACAGCGGCTAGTGTGCAGATAATGAAGAGAACTGTTTGGATTCCAAACAAAGTGCCAGGTTAACACACCCTCCATCTCCCCATGCTGGGATTGTGCTGGCACACAACTGCTATCTCTGCCTAGCATTGAGAATTACATGAAATATGATCAATAATATCAAAATACAAAGAACAAAAGCAAGCAAGCAAAAAAAAAAAAAAAGAAAGATTATGCTGCATATTCAAATTTGCAATATGTTGTTCTGGCACTTGAGGGTATTTGATTTAAAGGTTTGCAAATGGGCTTGATTGTGGTGTAAAAACATCATCACTCAGTTTTGCCAAACAGACACAGTTGCAGGCATACGCACCGACACGCACACAGAGGGCCACCATGTAAGCAGAGAGACTGTGCGCCGAGCCAGCACAGCATTAACAGTCTGATTTATACCACCGACAAAACTTGTTTTCGAAGATCGCTATTCACACAAATATGCCGCAGAGCGCAGCTGGAAGCCATCATGCTGCCGCAAAAATCAAACGTGGTGGGATTAGCCTCCCCAAAATGTATTTTCTATTGCAAATCCCAGAGTAAACAGAGAGTAGAGAAATGAGACGATGACAAGAAGGTTGGAAACAAACTGTTAGAGTCTTTGAACGCTTGGACCAGATCAGGCGTTTGATGTTGATACAGAGAGATGAGAGTCAGCAATGAAGATGAGGAAAGGAGGAGGAAAAAGAAGAAGAAGGTGGAAAAAAAAAAAGGAGAGCGAGAAGAAAAAAAAAAAGAGAGGGTAGAAACTGCCAGGCAGGGTACAAGGTGTAGTCGGCACTATTTGAAGTGGTTTTTTCTACACAGCCAAAGAAGGAAGCAGAGGGAGAGAAGAACAAACAACGTGAAAGTGTGAGAAATCCTGGGAACCGAACTGAATGGATATCAACACCAGCCACCCGCCAAGGATAGTGTTTTTATTAACATGGGATTTCCAACATTGAAGTTCTGATTCCAGCACAGCAAAGACCACAGGCCCTCCCCTCTTCTCTAAATCCATCTGCCAAGTTAAGCCAGTCATGGCTAGATAACATAACTCAGCTGATAGCTATCTCTGCTGTGTAATTGCGTACGGCTTTAGCAGGTGGACAGAACTGATAGATATAGTAGATACCATACAGCCCTTTCAGACATGTCCTGGGAATTTTATAGCACAGTATGCTGATCTCTGATTGCCATATGTGAGAGGAAATTAACATTTGCTAAAATGTTGCAATATCCTGTGTCACAATGCGTTAAGATCTGACCCGTATGAATGTGTAAATACTTTTTAACTTTTTATATCACACATGGGAGCGATCCCGTGGTGGCAAGTGCAGGCATCGCACTTTATATGCACCGCAACAGTACTAACTAATCTATCAGATTCTGCTTTATGCAGAGTTTTATTCCCACAATCAAAACTCTACAGGCGTAACTCCAAAACAAAAAGTGATTCTGTCATATTTTCCATTATTAAACTCACAACACAACCTCATGAGGGGTGTAATTTCAAATTCATGCTGAAAAGGTGCTACATTCACGATACCTGCCAGTTACTTAGGAATATGGCTTACTGTATTATGCACAGCAAAAAATAATGAGAGCTTGCTTAATGCATTGCGTCATATTGTTTTTTTTTATGCATCTCAGTAAGGTTAACCTGCTCTATATACAGTATTAAATAAAAGATCAATCCAACTTATGAGCGGAACTTTTTTGAAAACATTTGGTCTCCCAAGCAGACATGATTTAAAATGAGGGTTTTTCTGTTGTTAAACTAGCTACTGCACGTTGCTTTGAACGAGAGCATGATTTATAGCTCAAATGATATACAGATGTAAACAAATTAGGTCCACTCATCTCAAACTCATCATGAATCTGATCTGATTCTATCAGATTTATGTTTGGGCATGAGTGGACCTAATTTGTGATGTGCACATAGCAGGCTGAAAATCATTTCTGGATGGGAAGTTGAAAAAAAAACAAAAAAACATCATCATCATCGTCATCTTTAAAAAAAAACAAAAAAACATCATCATCATCGTCATCTTTAAAAAAAAAACAAAAAAAAAACAGGATGTGTAATCAATCCAAATTGCACACATGCCTGAACACTGGCCACTGATGTAAGTGGAGACGGGTTACACCTCTTTGCCGTCAGTGTCTGACAGATCATTCATTCGGAGTATTGGTCTGCAAATAAAACACAGCGTGTGATGACGCATACTAAAGCTGCTTTCACATGAAACTGGCTTTTCACACACACACACTTCCTCTCTCTCTGTTAATTTCTGCTCACTTTCCTCCTCCTCTTGAACTCTTCTTTGACTCAACCACAAATCACTCTGCTAGCCCGCATTAAGACATATACAGAAACGGAGAGAGCTGCTCTGTTAAAATAATTTCCAATATCCAAGAAGAGTATTGAAATGCAAATAGCATCCAACAGGTGTGCAGGAATGAGAGAATAAATCAGCACTGAGGCGACCGGTTTGTCCAGGTGTGTTTCGTGGCTTCATTTGAGTCTGATGGGTGGAAAAAAAAAATCATCAAATTTCCATCAATCATTGATCTTCCATTTAAAAATGTCTTGCTTGCTTCAAAAGGAGGTAACAGTTAATAATCTGAAGCGGTGGCAGTCTATTAAGTAATGTGATGGCAGAGTAAATGGGCAGCTGGTGACTGCAATGTCAGGATCAAACCCTTCAACATCTCCAAACTACACAAACAGCAAGAGATATTAGACATTTGTGAAGTAGTAATGGAAGCAATAAGGATGGAGGAAATGATTATGATGAAGGTGCAGAAAGACTGAAACATAACAATAATAAACCAGAGAAAGCAAAGAAAGAGAGAGAAGGCACAAAAAGAAAGAGGGGGAATCTGTTACGTGGCTCTTACTCAGTACTTCATCCTTGGTCCATGTGTTGTCTATTACCTCCTGCTTCTTTGTTTCTGCCCTACTTCCAGCGCTCATACCCGCCGTGCCAACAACACGCCAGCCAAATTAATAGGAAATACACACACACATACAAACACACTGGAATAAGTGCCAGCATCCTTGCTCCAAGTTGGCGTGAGTACAACACACTGTTGCTTATCCAGTCAGAGCTTCCACCAGAGGCTATTTTCCAATCAAATCAAAAGAAGGGGCTTAGCAGGTAGGCCCGGGCTTTTGTCTGTGGAGCTGGATGGATGAAACAGACACTATGAGAATGTCCTCAGTGCTTGCTTTAGTTGCTTTAATCCAGTTTTGGGTGGTCATTGTAATCCGCTCACTTGGATAACATAATTACAATACAAAAACAAAGTAACTAATCAGACCAGAAGATTATTATCAAATTACTACAAAAAAAAAAAAAAACCCATCTCACAGTGGATTTTACTTGTTTGTAGTTCGGTGTGGTCGACACAAAAGCCAGCCTGACACACAAAGCGGCACATGACGTGTCCAATGGAAAAGCAGACAAGTGCGCTTTTTGGCGAAAACATTTCAAATCTGTGTCGGTTTAGCCCGCAAAAACACATGAGAATACATAAGCCTTAAAAAGTCTGCCTAACATGGCTGTGTAGGCAACCAGAGGTTCTCATTACAAACCCACATGATACGAAACATCCCCTCAATGGAACACATATTGTCTGCATACTCGATTACAGCCTGAATTCTTTGCTTAAGCAACACACACATGGAAATATACAAATACACTAACGCTTGTGTGTCTATTTACTGACATAAACGCGAGTAAGGATGCATAGAAGAAAAATAAAGTCATATTTATGTAAAGTAGTTGTACAGTATGAGAACGACAAGGGTTTAAACTTCACACACGGGCTTATCCCGACTCTTCCATTCCACTAAACAGAACCTGCTGTGTCTGTATGTGTGTGTGTATGTGTGTGTGTGTGTGTGCATATGTACAAGTGTGTTTGGGCTTGGCCAGGCAGCAGAGCTCTCTCAGGTTACACACACACAGGAAGGCTCAGAGCAATAACAAAGGCCTTTCAAAGGAACCCTCAGCAGGTTAAGATAAAATGTTTTCGCTCAAACTGATAAAAAGCATCTGCAGCTTAAATGAACAGGCGCTGGTATTAGTGGCGTGGTATGCACCGCAGATTGGCCGGCTGATTAAAACGGACACCAGGTTGTCTCTCTTTCTCGCACACAAAGAAAAAGACGCACACGGAGCGCTAAGAGTGTGTGTTCTGTGTGTGTGTGTGTTCTCTGTGTGTGTGTGTCCAGTCCGGTAATGACAGAAGCACCTGTGAGGTTTAGTTCCAGCTCTTAATCCATAGCTTGCCAATAATGTCCACAGTTCTACACTGTAGACTCTTCACTTGAGGCCACTTGTCCTGGAGGAGGCTCTCATCTCACTTTCATCTCTTCCTGGAAAGGCTTTTTCTACACAATGTTACATGTGCACAATAACCCCCCCCCACAGCATCACCTGTAACTGCTGTGTATATGTTTGTGTATACGGCACACATGCTACATAATGTGTTTTGATACAGAAAGCTTGCATCTCTTCTGTGGAGAGGTTTCAAGTGATGTGTTAATGTGCAATTTTGTTTCTTTATAACCACACAAGTTGACCAAGACCACATGTGTATTTACAGCAGTGACCCAGAGGGAATAGAATCAGGGCATGAGTGTGTGTGGCAGGGCTTGTATTTATGCATGGTCACGCTCACATCTGTGCTGTCACTTTAGCGTGAGTACATACTCTATGACTGTACCACTGGGTGTCTAAAACTTTTTTTTACCAACTTTAAATGATGACTTTTAAGACCTAATTGATGACAGTTAAAATGAAACACGAGCCTACATTCCACCACTGAAATAAATGTGAAATTGGAAACAATTTATGTATCAAAATAGACGCTTCCATGATGGAAGTTCATGACTGAACTACTCTAAAGGAAAATTCCAAGTTTTTTACAACTTGAGTCTTATTTTTTTAATGTTAGCCATGTTATGATATCATTATAACCAGCAAAGTAACTGCAGATTACTCTGATGTGTACATCTTGAAACATGATGGTCAGACAGGCCATAAAGAAGAGGTAAAACCAAGAGTGACTGCATCAAAAATGTTGGTAATACTTGTATGTGTGCACAACTATAGAATTTTTAAAATTGTATTAGTTTATTTACCAGGGACTGTACAGGTAAACATTTTTACATACAGGTAAGCAATGCAGTAGATGTAATATATTACAGGGCATCTAGCTGAAGCTAATTTGCAGCCCCAGTCCCTGGTTAGGCTTTTAAAAAGAGATTCAATAGTATAGTAAGGAGTATATGTCAAAGTTGGACCAGTATGACAGTCTGCACAGAGTGATGGATGTTTACTATTGACAGTTTGGGTAATAATTTCACACTTTGCCTTTGCTTTGACCTTTAAATAAGTTTGGCTAAACTGTGAGATCATCTGACTGTTTCTATTTTTTGAGCTTTCTGACTTCCCAGATCTCAGCAATTAACTTGGTGAGCATGATTTTATTAAAACCAATAGGAAAGGATTGTAAAAACAATAAGTGTTGTTATTACTGCCCAGATCTATGAAAGAGCTAACTCACTAGAGAACCCAGGCTGCATGAAATTGGAACTTTCCCTCAAGATGCACGTTTTAACATTTTTCTGGATTTATAGATGTAGCATAGTAACATAGCAGCAGCACGTCCGCTCCTTTGTGTCTCACCTGGAAGCCCTGGATGCGAGCCAGGTAGTCCAGCTGCTGTGCGGGTTGCACCGAGACGCCGCAGGCCAGGGCCGAGTTCTTCCCTTTCATGGGCAGGGAGGCGTCGCCTGTGGGTGACTGGCCGTTTAGCAGCAGCTCCCTGGCCATGGTGGCTGTTGGGCTGGGTGAGGAGGCTGAGCCGCTGTAATATGGAGGGTGTCCTGGGGGCAGCGGGGCAGAGCAGGGCCCCATGTCTTTGGATGTCATGTAGTTGACGGAGCCACTGCTGCCGCCGGGGCCCGGAGCGCTGCCCCCCTGCTTCCTGCTGGCCTCCATCTCCTGGTAGACGTCGGGGCTGAGGTGGAGCAGACCCTTCTGGGCTGGAGGAGTCAAGGAGAAGGGGAGGGAAGAATGATTGTATGGATGGATGGGTGGAGGAGAAGAAGGTGAGGGTAGGAAATTGGGGAAAAGAGAAGAGAGAAAAAAAAAGGTTATCATGACTCTCATTTGCTGCTGAATTTATTTGCATACACATTCCTCTCTCCCTCTCACTACCACACAATGCCAGGGTGAGTTTGTGTATGCGTGTGTTCCTAACTGCCCGTTTGTGTGTGTACGAGCGTGTGTGTTGGCTCCCAAACTGGCATTCCATCATCGAACGTAGATGACAGTTTCATGTGGTTTGGCAGTTCCGAACACTATCAAAGCATCTGCTGGGAAACACACACACAGCCTCTGTCTTTCTCACTCTGTAACACAAACATCGAGACACAAACGGAGCATCTACCAATATCAACAGAGCAGTTATGATTTCATCTTTGATGAGAAACAGCACTGTCAGCCAACCAGCATCCAGCTTCACCTACACTGTCTCTTCGAACACAGACAATCGGATCTCGGAAGCTGTTTCAGTTTCAGAACGAGGTTCTTGTGAGAATATTTCAGTGGCTTAAGGAAACGTCCTGAGCGATTTGGATCGGAGAGGCTGAGGCACCTTTGTTGTCTGACCGGCTTTTATTTAACAGGACACAGCTCGATCCAGACATGCTGTGGTTCTAGCCAGCTGAGCGCAACAGCTCTCCAAGACTATGTTCCAATTCAGACCATTCGTTTATGTTGGCTTCCTGCACTCTGACATCACTGTCCCGAAATGGTCGTGACAGGTGGAAGGAGGAAACACCAGCGGGTTTAGGTTCAGTTCTTTCATCACTTTGTGGCTACGATGGAAGTGAGAGGAAAAGAATATGAGGCGTGAAAGACAAGAGAAGAGGAGATGTGAAGGGAGAGAAAGGATAAAAGAGAAGGATGAGTTGGGAGCCAGTTCAGATGGAAGAGGAGGTGGGGATGAGTGGATGTGAAAACCATGCAGAGCCTCCGAAGCCCAGCCAAGGTCACCAGAGACAGGAAGACCAGCTGTGTGTGTGTGCGTGTGTGTGTGTGTGTGTGTGTGTGTTCTTGTTTGTGTGCGTACGGACCAACAGCTGGGAGAAAGCACTGGACTGAGCGCATGACTGACAGGCCACTTCCTGTTTGAGTTAACATTACCATCACACATACACACACACACACACACACACGCACGCACACACACATACACACATGCATACACAAAGACGGAGAGTTTTACGCACTTGTAGCTTACTCTAGACTAAGGGTTCTGGGAACCTGCAGACAACATTTCCCATTATGAACAATGAAGTTTGCTTTCCAGAGGAACAGAGAAGCTGAAGGAAACCGCAATAAAATTCAGGACTTATTACTCAAACTACAACAAACTGCCCCATGCCAGCAATGACACAACTGCTAGGATTTTTTTTTCCCCCCTCCCAATCTTGATGACAACTTTAATCTGAATTTACACAAGTAAAACTCACAGGCCTGTGCATTCTGAATGTAGCATCATAAAAAAAGAAAGGTGTTAGCCAACATGACATCAGCTGTGGACAAAGAGTTTTGAGGGGGGAGGGGGTGAATGTAATCCATGTGAGTGTGTATGTTTGTCTGCTGAAGTGTGTGTGTATGTGTGTGTGTGTGCGCGTGTGCATGTGAGGATGTTTGCGTGTGATCGAGTGCTTGAAGCTGGTGTCAGATGGCAACCGAGAGCGTGAGAGCAAGAAAGAGCAAGAGTGAGACAAAGGAGGAGAGACGGCGAGAGTGAATAAATAAGAGTGACGGAGTGTATTTGTGCGTGAGGACGTCGGACGGAGATTGTGAAATTGTGTACATGAAGTGGGAGCAAGTTGGAGAAAGAGGAGAGCAGCGGGGTGGGGGTGGGGGGTGGGGATGGAGGGGGGGTGGGGGGAGCTGAGAAGTAGGGAATGAAAGAGTAAGGGAGAGAGTGTGTTTGCGGTGCTGGTTCCAGGCAGTTTCGGAGGGGTCCCACCCAGACTCGGCGTCCGGTGGGCCAGGGGAGCGCTGGAGGGAAGCCAGAGCCAAGCATGAGACTGATCGAAAACAGATAGGGCCGGAGCCCGCCGCTATAAATCACCACAGTGGAGCAAGACCTTCACATAGTTCACACATGCACACAATGCACAGACACACACACACACACGCGCACAGACACACACACACACACACACAGCAGGAAATGAAATGTGGCAACTCGAGTGAAAAGCCCTGCTGCAATACCCATGGGAATAGAAGGGAGAAAAATCACTCTCTTCTTACTTCTTTTTCTTCTTCTTCTTCTTTTCTTTTACGCTCCCTTCCTGTCTCTAAGCCACCCTGTTTGTTGTAGCAATGCATCCCACAGCTCACACAGGGCAAAAGACAGAACCACACACACACACAGACACAGACACACACACACACACACACAATGAGTGCTTGTGGTTGCCTGAGGTGTGAGTGTGGAAGAGCAAGAACGGAAGGACAGAGCAATAAATGAGCAGCCTGTGACATATTTACCTAATTTTCTCCCACTTTGCCTTACATAATTCAGCAATGCTCTTTATGTGGAGTATGTAAAGTATGACGACCGACCACATTGAGAGAATTAACTCCCTTTTTGGACGTCAACAAACCACACCCTTTAAAGTTGTAATCCTTAAGAGTTTTCTATCAAAACCATTTGTTGTACTATTCATGGGCTGGAGTTTTCCAGAAAAAGTCATTCAGTATTTCTGTAAGTGAATCTCAGTGCCTGCCTTGACTATGCAAGATTCAAATTACATACTAAATGCAAGGAACTCACAGGAAATGATGTACCGCTGTAACGAGTAGATTAATCAATTAGTCAATCGACAGACAATTAATTGGCAATTATTGTTGTTAATTGTTTAAGCAACTTTTTGAGCAAAACTGATAAACATTCAATGACTCCAGCTTCCCAAATGTGGATATTATCTGGTTTTCATACTCCTTTATGATAACAAACCGGTTATCTTTGGGTTTTTGACTATGGTCGGCATTTTCAGGAGTGACTATATGTTCTGGGAACTTGGGCTGGACATTCTTCACAATTTACTGGCATCTTACCAACCACATGAATAATCGGTGATGAAAATAATCATTAGCTGCAGCCCTGAAATGATGAATGCAGGTACTGGACATGATGTGGAAGATAAAAGAAGGTGCATGTGTGCAACTCACATAATACAGAACATTTGATCATGACTTCAGTATTACTGTGCTAGTAATGCTGCTGACTGTCTTCTTTGTGTCATATTCACATTATCGAGGCAAAACAGCTTTTGCAACAGTATCGTGCTGATTTATGCATTGTGCTGCAAGGACTCATGCTGCGCCAAATTTGTAACTTTGACCCATGCTGCACTGACCTTTGTGAGCATGTTTCTGACAAAGTATCTGTTCTAAGGTATGTTTGCTGCCCCCAGTGGTTAATACGATTGCTTTTTCAAACACACCTTTGGGACCTGGATTATTAAAATACACATGCCATTACTACCATTAATCACAGGTGTCGTCTAATCGACCAGGAGTGAAAGCTTGAGGATTGTAATCCTTGTAAAATTTTATTTAATAGTGAGAAGGAAGCTGTGAAAACAGCTCCTGTGATTTAAACACTTGTAAAGGCTGTCAAAAGCTGACTGGAAGAAGAAATTAGCTTTGAACTCTAATCATACACAAAGAGAACACATTCTCCGCTATGTTTGTCTTTCACAGCCAGAGTTTTCTCCATAAAACACACTTCAGCCCAAACTACAATTATCACTGTTTATCACATCAGAAATGTTACAAACATGCTTATGCCAGATCTTATTTTTACTGAGTATGCTCCAATTCTGTGAACTGATTTAGTTATTCCCACTTCTATTCAATAAACTGCATAGTCAATCAAAACAACGGACAAACCAGAAACATCTTCCATTCAACAATCATACACACACACACACACACACACACACACACAGAGAGAGAGAGAGAGAGAGAGAGAGAGAGAAAACTGGGACCAGCTGTATGTGTTTGAATGAGTTGTAAATGGTGTTTATGCAATAAAAATTATTCAGACATTAGCGTCATGTGAGTGTTGTGCGGTTTGGGGAACTTTAAAGACCTAATTAGCAGATAGTTAAGCCTCATGCTGAGTGTGAGATAAACTATGAGTGGGAATGGCACCGTACCAAGGGCCCGCTCCAAACCAACAATAGGAGTAATCACCAAATAAGAAAGACTTCGTTTCCCAGCGGGCTCTGCGCTGGAGGTATTGGGCAATGCCTGGAATTTGGAGTACCATAGAAACCACAACCACCAAAACAGTTTATATGAAAGAGCAATCATTTAGCCATAAACATAATTTAGACAATATATCTTTCAACAAATTGGACCGAATCACAGAAACGGATGCTATATAAGTTGTGGCGGCGGTTCAGTTCTCGTCTGAATACTGTATATGGAATTCGTACCAACAATGAGCAAACACAACAATTCTTCGGTGATCAGTCTTACTAGTCTGCTTTGTACTTTTCAACATGAGAAAGCTGAAACATCACATTCATTCCTCTCTCCAGACTGTAGCTGGATAGCCCGTGTCAGAGCACCGCAGCGCTGCCAAATGCCTCCATTAGATCCGAGTGACGACAGCACATTCAAATCTAATAAGGCTATCTGTTTGTTTTCCACTCTGCTGCTCAACATCGCACAGACTATTCATTTGTCCCCTAAACTGCTGTTTCTCAAGCTGCTGGCATTCACTTTGCTGGCATCCAGAGTGAAACTTCTTGCAGTGTGTCCTTTTATCAAGCTGGGACATCACTAGAAATTAAACCCAGATATTATAATGTACGTAAATCTGCTTAAGCAACACCACACTATGAATTCCTTGCATAACTTATTTCACCTGTAATAAATTAACTTCCTCCTTAGCTCCCACACTATGCGGAATAAACGGAAAAATAACTGCACTGCCAGACTCTGGAGACCAGGAAAAACAACTGAAAATAGAAAGTGAAGTCTTGAAATAGAGTTTTGACTTGAGTGAGCGGAAGGCTTTTTCTTTGTTTTTATTTTGATTACAGACAAGACAGCCAACTTCACAACAGATACAGCTGATACAGACCAGCTGTTTCCTACGAAATCGCATCCTGACGCTTCTCAGTGAAGGGTCCTTCGAGCTCTACCTCCCTCTGCGAAATGAAACAACCCTTAAGGCCATCGCATTCCCATGTAAATTCAGACATAAATCTTGTCATGAAAGTATTTTGTATTTGTCTACAGATGAAACTATCCATAAGTGGAGGATTTTTTCCAAATGAGGTGATGACTACAGCATCTGTCTTTTCCCTGTCTCTGCATTTGTTTCAGATCTGGTTCTAGATTAGGCAGAGACAAATGGATGGAAACTTTCGCTAATTCTATAGTTCTGCATTAAAGGACAGGTTCACGGTTTTTCAAGCCTGTCCTAAAACATAATCGTTCCTCCTGTTCATACTGACCATTAGAAGATCCCTTCCATGATGCATTTACAATGTAAGTGATGGGGACCAAAATCCACAGTCTTCTGTGCAAAAATGTATTTAAAAGTTGATCTGCAGCTAATATGAAGCTTCAGCCGTCCAAATTAGTCAAATCATGTAGACATCTTTCGACATCACATTATTTTTAGCGCCGAAGTTCCTCTTTTTGTTACTCAACTTCCACTGAAGCTCCAGATATCAGACATTTTTTGCACAATTATGGATTTTGGCCTCCATCACTTAGATTGAAAGTGCATTTTTGTTCTAAATTTAAAAACAAAAAATCAATGTGTGCATTTCACAAGAGCACAAACCACCGATGTTCCTACACCTATCCATACTCTAAATGGAGAACTAATTGACACAGTGCAGCATTATAAACACTTAAGACTTTAGTGAGACAGCAGATTGTCTACAAAACTCATGTCAAACATCTTGCACAAAAACTGAAAATTCAGATTGGATTTTTGTACCAGAACAGAGCTTGTTTCTCTTTTCAAAGCAGAGAAAACATTATACAATGTATCATCCTGTCCACATTGGATTATGGAGATATCCTGTATGCTCTTGCTGCTGCCACCACCCTTAAACCCCTGGACGCTATCTACCACAGTGCCATTCAAGTCATTACGGCACATAGCTATCACCTTCAACACTGTCGATTATATAAGATGGTTGGATGGCCGTCACTGGCGTCTGGAGGGCACCGGCATCCCTGTGTCTTCATTTTAAAGGCCTGCCGAGTTATTTAACATCTTTAGTTGAGCTCAGAGATAATAACCAGATCAGAGCAGGCTGCCTTTAAAAGTTTGTCTGAAGTGGGAATGACTGGTTAGAGACGCTTGTTCCTCTTGAGGGACTTTAAAGTTTTACTAGATGCTATTCCTCAGAATGTTTGTGATTGTTTTAAATAGTCTGAGTGCGACTGACGATTGTTATGTGATTGTGATGTCAATGAACCATCTTGTTGTGATCCTGTGTGTATACATAACCTGGTCTAAGGTCTCTCTTGCAAAAGAGATCTTGGCCTCAATGAGATTTCCTGAGTAAATAAAGCCTAATAATAATGATAATAATTCGCTGGGGATCTTTTGACAGCCAGTATGAACAATAGGCATGATTACAGCCAGGAAAACCTCTGTCAGTGTTCATATGAACACCTGACTGTTGTTTTAAGACAGACTTGAAAAATTGTAAACCTGTCCTTGTTTGAACTAAACAAAAGAGCAACAACAGCTACGGAGATAGCATGTGTGGACCACAAGGACTGTAATTGGTCAGCGTGGGTTGTTTGTGTTTTCTCCAAGTTTCAGATGAGAGTAGATATTGATCAGAGCGAATACAACATGAAGCATTTATTTTTTCCTTTTCAGTAACACGCATCTAGCAAGGCAATCTCCACTGCAAACCTCTTGCTCATGCAAATGAAACGTTAATATGCACCACATGGAGGTAGTCTCATATTCAGTAATGAATATCGCTCGTATCACAAAGTGAATGAAACGTTGTAAGCGCAGTTACCATGGGGAATATGATTAAAGCGCTGTGCAGCTCAATCATGTATGGTTCATCCGTTAAATGTTGCGGTGGTGATATCAGCGGGTGAAATCTGACGCTTAAGTACCGATCAAAACCTGCGACGTCGGCATCTGAGCAGGATTCCCATCAATCGCTTGTGCCAAGTATGAATCCACTTTTAGCTGCATGTTTATATGCAGTCGAAGGGACAAATGATTTAATAAAGGATCATCCTCTAAACTTGTGCCAAGCACAGATAAACTGCATCAACAGAAATGAACAGCAGTCACAAGCTGAGACTAACCAAAAGAGAAATGACAGAGATAAACAGTATGACGTACTACTTCTAACTGCTTAATATGAGCCTCCTTTGTAGCGCACAGTATGTAATATACATTATATTTTTTTATAATCTAGGTCTTTATCTTATTTTGTCTACAGCTGGTATGTAGAAGAGACGGAAAGCTTAGCAAGATACTGTCTGTAGTGTATTGTTTGCTGTGCAATCATCAAATCTTCACATATATTCTCATATCATATCATCATACATCCTGCGTGCATGTGCTTTTTGTCTCTGTGTGTGTAGGATTATGGGCATGTGTGTGTGTGTGTGCTCCTGTGTGCTTGTGTGTTAATCCTGAGTGAAAGGCTATGTTTTTTGCACAGGAAGGCAGTGGGGGGACTCCCCGGAGGGCCTCAGTGTGCCGGCCCTGTAAGCCGGTGTGAATGAGCCTGAATTCGCAGGCTCTCCACGAGGACGCACGGCCGATTAAGCTGACAGTCAGAGGCCCATTGACCAGTCACAGAGATTAAACGCCGGGCCATCTCGCCGGCTAAAACCACCTGCGGGATTGGAGGGAGCGACGGAGAGACGGAGAGGAGGAGGAGGAAATGGAAAGAGACACAGGGAGACGTGCGGATACTCACTGTTACTTGTCGCTTCGGTAAAAGACGCCTTTTGTCCGTTCCAGCCTTTGTTGTCCATCTGTAGTGATGCAGAGAGAAGGAGAGAAGGGGGAGGTAAGAGAGATGTAGATTCTTGAACAGACAGCTTCTTCACGCATGTCAGACAAGTTCCTTCCTACTGTTTGGGCCACAAAGAGACGAGCGCTCACAGGAGGGGATGCTTAAGGAGCCTAGTGTCTGTCTAGGCCAGCTACTTAATTAGGGGGGGTTTGTCAATGTTTAGTACCCTAAAAAAGGCTCCTATTCAGTGTGTTACTTCTTCTGTGGTATGCCAGCCACAAACACACGTGTATGAAACAGAGAAACAAATCATTTCTGATGTGTGTGACAGCTGTGGAGATGACATGGCTGTAAACAGTCTCTTCACTCTTCTGTCTCTTCGCGCTGATCACCCACAATCCCACGGTGGGAATGTAGCGCTACAGAGCTCCCAAAGAAGGGGAGGCAGGGAAGGATGGAGAGGGACAGAGACATAGCGAGAAAGAGAGAGAGAGAGAGAGAGAGAGAGAGATCTAGAGAAAGACAGCCTATCCTACAAAACAGGAGCTTGGCAAACACCGTTTAATCGTTCCATAGAGGTCGGGGTTGTCTAAGGATCTAGAGAGAAGTAGGCCGTCCAACTAATTCTAATAGAGATGTTTTTAGAGTTGTCAAGCCAGTGCGCAACCATGTATCAGCCGCTAACTCCATTCTGTCTAAATATTCTAGCTTGAGTATAACCAGAAAGGTCTCATCTACTGCTGGGAATTTGCCTGAGAACAGTGATACTAAATGCACTGCTTATATCCAATACAGAAGACCCCTCATTTATCTGAAAGATCAGAAATCAAAACATAGTAGTTTATGGGGCGAACAAAACAAACAAAAAAAGGCTTTTCATTGTTGACACATGCAACATGAACATTTTCAGGGTGTAGGGGGTTCAATGTTCAGTGCTTTTAGAGATTTGTCAGAGGTAACTCAACTACATAAAAGAAAACACTGAATAATGTCAGAGCTTGACTATTTAGTATGAGGATGAAGGCAAAGGGAAACATTGCAAACTGGGCTGGAGAATAACTGGAGTCATTCTGATAAGAGCAATGCACCATCCTTTAGCTACACTATACAGTATCGTGATAGTAAAATATATACAGCGGCAAATATCTACCTAATGAGATGTCTGGGGAAGGATGAATATTCTACAGTGAGAGCAGTTATGTAACATCATCTCTATCTGAATTGGCTCCCTTGAGCTTAAAACCCAACGAGGTGAATAAAGATGATGGTGATCAATGATGGCTTGCAAAACACGTTCGGATCAGATGAGCTGAACAGGTTACATAACAGGTCGACCATGTCAGCAGCACAGGGACTCATGATAAATCGGAGAAGCACCTGAGCATCAGTATTCCTTGAATTCTGCACAGGGTTGTATAAAAGAGATTCTGTACAGAAAAAAAATAATAAGAGTGTCTTTATGTAATCCTTCAGCGTGCTGCTGTATAAGTACCAATCGACCAACATCACCATCCCTAGAGCTCTGTTGCCAGTGTGGCTAGAATACCAATTGCAAGGCGTCCTATATAATAAATTCAGTGTGTGTGTGTGTGTGTGTGTGTCATTTGTAGGAAAAGGTACTTTCCTAGAAACAATCATGGAAACAGTTTATGTGGGGCTCAAATAGTGCCCTACTTACTATACATTTATATTTACCCCAAGATTGTCAGTACACAACAATTATGAATGTAATGTAAATCTCATTTGTGAGATATAATAAAACATGAATTCATCTTAAAACCACCTCTGGTGTAATCTTACACATCCGGGCATCAGGGCTAGGGGAAACAATTTTGATAATCGATTAATATTTTAAGTCATTTATCAAGAAAAATGCCAAACATTCTTTGGCACTGTTTGTTGGCAAAATAAGCGATGTGAAGGTGTCACATTGGGCATTTTTCATTGTTTTCTGTTGTTGTTTAAACTCTAATGATAATGAAAAGAATTGTTAGTTGCAGCCATATATTCTTTCCACAAGCACTGAAAAAGTAATTTAACACCCCCTGAAAATGTTTTTACTGACCTCCAGTGGTTTAACTTCTCACCTTGCTGCACTGATGTAGAAGCATACTCCAGAGCATGTCGATGCACTGTGACATCACTGTTGGATGTGGTTACAGGTACAAAAGAGCACCACACCCAACCACATCCATCAGTGATGCTCGGAGTGGTTAGGGGTGAAATAGACTTGACCTTCAATCAGAGCGGGTAGTGAAACACTTCTATTCAGCCTGGTGTTAAGTTACCCTTCCAGCACGTTTTCCTCAGTAGAGCTCTACCAGCTTACATGCAATAAGTTTAAAACTTGTGTCCACACTTACAGTTATCGGCCAATAAAATAAATGAACGGTTCCACATCCTAACAAAGCTGGAGGCATGTATATAAACTGGCTACAAAATATACAAGTGAACGATTTCATACCTCGGTGGCATTCTGAGGGACTGTGGAGGCCTTGTATCCCAGCTGCAGCAGCATGGCCTCGGCTGCGTTCCGCTTGGCCACCTTTTTGTTGGGTCCTGTTCCCGTGGCGACCTCGTTATTCACCTTCACCTGCATGAGCATAGAGGCCGAGGCGTGCACAGAAACACATGTAGATTAAAACATACAGACTGACAATATTTTCAGATTCACGACTGAGTATTATGGCTGCACTCTCAGGTGATAACGGATCACTTGATGTGTTAGTGAATACGGTATAAATGCACATTTCTCGTTGCGTTTCCTCTTCTTTTCACACTTCCATTCACTCTCGAGGATACTTTGCTTCGCTTTCTGGGCCGAGTCAGCCGTGCAATTTACATCGCACAAAAAAAGGATCCAAGTGAAGTGTTTGTTTTTCAGTGATCCCAAAACATTAAATCTGTCTACACAGAATGTAAGCAGATATTTCCAAGAGAATATCAGACGTCGTTATGTTATGCAAACAGACAATTACACTGTACAAATAACATTCTGGGAGCCAAAGCCTGTGAACAGCCAGGCCTCCGTGCACTTACTCAAAGTGGTCTGACATGCTCACTGAGTGCTCGTCTGAATGCATCAAGTAGGCTACACCATACAAAGAGAAGGAAAGCCTCAATAAATGGCTAAATTGCTTAAAATAAACACAATCGCTCTTTTTTAGTCAATTCTAAAAGATGATCAGCCCCTCAAAAGGCGTTTGACACAAGGTGGAGCCTTTTTTCTGTAACCGGTGATGGGTTCAAACAAAAGATGCAGAAAACAGAGACTCATTTGAGTCCCCGCTGCTTACCGAGGGAAACAATGTGGAAATTTTAGAAGAGTAAGTGGATTGCACAAAGGGAACACACATACACTCGCAAGGGCTTAATGTGTGTATCAAAGAGGCATGGAGAATAGATTTGAGGCTGAATTACTGCCCGATGCTAAGAGAAGCTCTGTTCTTATGAAAGAAGAGGATTATGTAAAGAGAGACAAAGAGTGAGAATTTGACTCGGAGACACGGAAAGACGGAGAGACTAATAAAAAGAAGGAGAGACAAGGAAAAAAGGGGAGAAACTGCAGTTAAAATGTTGAACATAAATTAAAACGGACTGGGGTACGCCAACTTTGCCAGTTGTTTGTCTCATACAAGAAACAGAGCTAAGGCTGACTGCTGTTGTTGGCTCCTGTAGATACACATTGATTGCAGCAACAACAATCAAAATGACAAGAAACAAACTAACTTTGTCCTCAGTTCAGTGTTTCCCATGTAGATCCAATAAATCTTCAACCTCAACATTTAAAAAGCTGATTGACATATTGTTCATAACTACAGTCCTGTCATTTTTCGCATATTTTCCCGTCTCTGACAGCGAGATTACGACGATAAAAACAACGAACAAGAACATTTTATTTATAGTCTTGTGATTCTGACCCATTCAAAATATTTACATGCATGCAATAACCTGATTACTGTGAGTAACTGGATTTCAGCCTGAGAGGACATGTGGTCGCTTAGAGGGAACTGCCCATTAAAGCATGAGTGTAAACACTTTAAATAGATAAAATAAATTACAAGTTCACATTTTTACTTTTTTTTTTTAATTAGGAAAGTTTATGCTTTGAGTGGTCATTAATGTATGTAGGCTTCTTAATCTTGTTATAACTGAATTATTTAGCATGTGCATGTGAGCGTACTGAGACTGGCAGAAATGGTAATGGAGAGCTGTAAAAGTTAAAGAGATAAAATAATTAGGCAACTCCAGTTTCTATTAAAAACTAAGCAGATCTATTTTAAGGCTGACTAAAAGTAACGTGTTGCTGCCAAATCTAAACCACCAATCGGCAGGTTTTCATAACCTGCAGACATAGCAATCTGTTTTCCTGTTATCTAGTAATGTGGCTTTTTATGCATCAGTTCAAACAGTCTAAATGACACTGAATAAGATTAAGTGTGGTATCTGATGAGGTTCCATACAAAGTCCTTGCTTCATTTACTGGATTAGTGATAAACAACAAATCATCCACAACTAGGTTAAAGATCATTCCTGCAGCAAGACTATGAAATTTTATTCTGTTAATGAATACTGTCTCCTTACCACAGCGCACATTCTGATATGCTTCTATAGTACACATGACTGTGTGTTTCTGTGTGTTTTCTTTATTTGCAACCAAAGCTTGAAATGGTGATTTAATAGCATAAAGTAGTTGGCTGCTCTATAGAGGAAAACAGGGCTGTAAAAATGGAAGTTCATCTATTCTGAGCTTTAACAGCCTGCTATAAATATAATGAATATTAAACAGAACTTTTCAGGAGGGAAAGGGGAGGATGAGAGAAAGGGGGAGAGAGAGAGGGAGTTAGAGGGATCCTAACAGTGTGCAGAGGAGACTCTCTAATTAAATTACATATTATCCACACATAAGTGGAGAAAAGCAGTACACAACTGCACTGCCAACTTTGGTGGCTTGACAATACTACAAAAAAGTATATTGGTTGTATGCAGGATTGGGCTGGGAC
The DNA here is from genome assembly GCF_963924715.1 of Thunnus thynnus. Taxonomy (NCBI): domain Eukaryota; kingdom Metazoa; phylum Chordata; class Actinopteri; order Scombriformes; family Scombridae; genus Thunnus; species Thunnus thynnus. The sequence goes on from NC_089537.1 coordinate 14,295,361, forward strand.
TACACGCATGACAGAAATAGGAAACCAGATCATAGTCCCAGGAGAAAACTAAGAAACTCGTGTTCCAGTGTAAAAAGGTTATATAATTATGCTGGCTGCCTTCGGCCAGACAGAGAGGATTTGTTCTTGGTCTGCCATTGGCTTGTTCTCCTTCTTCATCAAAAATACAATGTGTATATATGATTTTTTGGTTCAGGACCATCCAGAACAAGATTATAGCCTCTTTTCTACCAAAAGTTCCAGAGGAACTAATCTCAGGAACTAAACTTGGAACTAAAAGTCCCTGTTGTGCAATCCTGTTTGTGTTTCCACCTGCATCTGAGGACCCAAGTAGATCATGCAAATTGGATCCATGACGAACAAAAAAAAAAAAAGACAGCGGTGCTTGAAATACAGTATTAACACATGAGGAAAAAACAACACAGATTTGTCCTGTTGTTCTTTGTTTGTACTGCTGCATGACTGATGTTTGAGTTTGATTTAATGAATGAATGAAAAGGAGGAATAATGGAAAAAGAAAAATGAAACTCAAGAACGCCTGTCTCCACAGTTAATCATCTGTTGCGTGTTTTATGGTTATTTATTTCTGCTTTAGAACATAAACGCCATGAAACAATCAGAAAATAATGTTTTATTTGTCTCATTAACTGGCTTTGCTTTCCTTACTGCCGCTCTCTCTCTTCATTCACTCTCGAACTCGCTCAACCGCCGTAGCTCTCTCTCTCGCTCGCCCACGCTTTCAACTTGTTCGCACTCTCTCGCTCTCTTGTTCTTTTCTTAAGACGAGTTGGGAAGATGACAACAACTTTATTTTTAACATTAACAAACTGTGAGAAGTGTCCTCCCCTCATCCTAATAAACCTATCCTTTGATTTATCTATTAGAATAAGATTCAGCAGATGATCATTAACCTCCTTTTCTTCTTGGGTATATATAACCCCTATCCTTCGCTATCTTAATCCTTCTTAAATGAGACTTCCAGTTTGTTGCAGCAGCATTTAATAAGAACCGTGCCAAAGGTGAAAAATGAAATGAAAAGAATATGAAACAAAACCAGTGTTTACCTGCATGATGAACTCCCGGCGTCGGGGCATCCCCCTCTCTGAAAGCAGCAGGTACTCGGGCTCCTTCTCCTTCTTGGCCTGCTGGATCTGGGCCAGACGGCTGATAGGGTTCATGCCCTGGCCATAGTCTGGTCCCGTCTGCGAGGTTGAGAGAGAGAGAGTGAGAGACACTATCAGTTCCAGTTATCACATTCATTTATGGTATTATCGCAATCATCAGTAGTCTACTGGGTTTAACTGAAAAGAGGAGAGTGTGTTTGTTTGTAATATACAGCACATGGGTGAACAAAATTAAATCAGATTCATCTGCAATTGATCAAGAAGCAGGAAATTATCAGTAGATCAATATCTCACTTTTTTTTTTAAATGTCTGTAACACTGAAGCTATCATGTTGTGAGTTTCCACATGTTAACTTTTACCCATTTACAAGTAAATGACTAAAACAATGAATATTGAGTTCTTCCATGCAAAAAGACATGATGACATGATGGGCTACTAATGTCACTTTTGAGATGAAAAACAAAGATGCCTTCAGATTTGAATCCACAGAATAAAATCATAGCATGCCTGTACACCCAGAACCCAGCTCCCCCCCCAGCCCAGCTGCAGTACCTTGAGGATGGTCTTGGTTCGTTTTTTGTAGTGTGTCTTGGGTTTCTCCACCGTGGGGATGAAGGGCAACTTCTTCAGGTCCTGCAGGATGGACAGAGCGGCGCGCTTCTTGGACAGCTTCTTGCTGTTGCCCTCGCCCTCGGCAGAGAACTCCCCTACGGTGACGCGGGTCAGGAAGCTTTTCATGTGCGGGGGGCCGCTTTCCTTCAACACCTGGGGAGATGCGAGATACAAGTTGGAAATTAAGGACTTGTGTAAATAAAATGTCCACAAAGTTCATTTTATTCCAGAGTTGTCAAAGATGTTTTACAGAAAACAGACAAAGAGATAACAAAGTAAGTACAAGAGACAAACAAAATGAAACCAGGCTTGTGTGTGTGTGTGTGTGTGTGTGTGTGTGTGTGTGTGTGTGTGTGTGTGTGAGCCTGCATGCACAGTGAGGGCTTCCGCACACTCCCATGAATATGTGTTTGTGTCTTTTTGTGCATGATATGTGTGAGGGGGTGTGTGCAGCGCACTCTGCAAGCAGCTACACCAGGTGGTCCACAACATCTGCTCTCAATGGTCACAGTGCTACCCACCCACATTCGCGCGTGTTACTCATATACAAAAACACACACACAGACACACACACATACACGCACAAACACACATAAGAAGAGTAACATGTTCCTAGATGACAGTCTCTAGTGATACGGGCTCAGTTTCCTTCCTCTAGCCTCTGGTCACCTGGGAGACCTAAAACAAACACCGGCTGGCGTTAGGTCATGCTTCTGCAATCACATCTACTTCCTGTGAAGTCCGAGAACAGTGCGTAAGTGTGTGCATGTGTGTGTTTGTGTGTGTAGCAGGTGGGGTTCTCCCAAACCTTATTTAGGAAAACACACTGGAGGAAGAATTAGGTTTCACACACTTACCGAGTCCAAAAGTACATGTTCAGCAAATGTGGACGCCTTTTCGATTCATAGCTCACCGACTTTCTCCCTTGCTCTCCCTCTAGAGTGTGTTTCCGCAGGCTGTCTCACCAACTCCCGCCTGTCTCCCCCCCCCCCCTCTCCCCGAACCCTCCCAACTCTCCTTTATTAGAGCTCAATTTGCGGTGCAGACAGCACAAATTGTAGCAATCAGATGCAATATAGAAACAGTTAATTTGAACCCAGTGACCGATAAAACAGATTAAACTGATAAGCGGAACCTTGAGCATTCCTCAAATACTTCACACATCAACACAGCCTAATACCAGACCATCAGGAGAACAAAGGATAATACCCCCCCTCTTCTCCCACACAAAATGTTTCCTTTCAATTAACAAATTAAAATGACGGTGCAAGTCTAGCGCATGAAAACCAAAACAAATAACTTCAAATATTAAATGTTAATCAATAAAACTTCACTGTTAGCGATAGTTACACCGATGACTTCTAGCACAGGGACAAAATACTCAGCAATTACTGCATTAACTTAGATAAAGCTGTTGATTTTTTTTTTTTTTTTTGCTGTAAAGTTGCATTTCAACTTGACTAAACGCTGACGAATCAACAGGCTCATACTTAGGTTTCCTCATCCTTACTATTCTATTGTGTAACTGCAGAACATTCATGTTAACATGGCTGACATTGACCTTGTGTTTGCTGTCAATGTACCTGTTAATCTGTCAGCATTCCTGCACGATGAGTGTAAGCATGTTTAAGGATGCGTGTTGAAGAGAAGCCTTGGAGACTAGCTGTCGGAGCTAACAGCCAAACTTACTCCCGCCCGGGGGATCCGCTCTGGTCTTGCTCATCACTACAAAACGGAAACGTAACATGGCAGCATTTTGTACATTACAACATTCAGTGGGACTAGATGCATCCCACTTCTGAATTTTAGAAACTCAGCTGATGATGTCGATGATGACACCGCACATCGCTGGCCTGCTGGTTCGGCCGGGATTATGTCACTTGGAAAAAAATAAATATGAGCTCTTAACAGAATGTAGATGTGGACGGAGCTTGGTTATGGACCAGCAGGCGCGAGTCCGATGCAAATGTAGTGAATAATGGAATGTGCAGGGCAGGAAGCTTCTTCAGCTGTCTCTGGACTCACTTTATCACGTACTCAAGCTCTCTTTCTCATCTTGTCCATCACAGGCTCCCTTAAACATGTGTAACTGTTCATCTTATGTGGTTGAGCAAGACTGTAAGCTACCCAAGAAATAAACACTTCTGCAACAGTGGTTGGATTTGCATAAAGGATAATTTTCCATACACAGATACAAGCACATACAGACAAGACATCTACCGTGTAACCTCGACATTCCTGCTTTGATTCTGGCCAGAAACATTTGTAGCATGTCATCACTATCTTTCTCTTCCTAAGTTTCCTGTCTCTCTGTACTGTCATGCTATCAAAATAACAAAGGAGGCACTTAAAAATCTTTTTAAATTGTTTAAGCATATATACTGTATATTGATTACTAAAGACTAAAGAAACTAATGCCACCCTTATCTAGTCTTTTGTCAAGGAGGCCTGTTTCTGAGTCACTACTTTTTTTCCCCCATCAGGATGTTTTTTGTTGTCTCCTCCTCTTGAGGCGACACACTTGGAACTTTCACAAATACCGCAGAATAAGTGTTGCACTGATAAGACTTAATTTATGCTATCTTAAGTGAAAACATGCAGTTACTAACAAAAAGCAAGAAATCAAATGTGGACTGAATAGGTATTAGGGCGCAGTCAACAAAGAATATGAGACAAAGTGTGCGTTTGTGAACACACATCGCACACTCCTGGCCCGGGATGGCGGCAGACGAGCTGCAGTCAGTCTCCTGGCAGACGACACGGGATCTGTGCCACACCGATGGTATTTCAGCGCTTTCATTCATTTACACGAACACACACACACACATACATGCTAACAAACACAAAAACACACCCGTCTGCCACCTAATGACAAGGATCAGGTTGTACACAGGAAACACTTGGTAATTCAAGGTTGATTTTTTTTTTCAATCCCCTTCTCTTCTTGTCTCTTCATCTCGTCTTTTTTTTTTTTTTTATATAACATGGGAGGCCTTCTCTTCGCCTTCTCAAAGAGACATTAATACCCTGAGCAGTCTGAGGATCTGTGCATGCGAGACCTCAGGTACTCTGGAAGAGGAGGCTATGGGAGAAGGGTAGGACAATGGTGAGGACTGGTAGAGGGAAGAAAAGCTCTTTTGTGATGAGTGGTGGATGGACAAGCCCTGAGGGAAGCTGCTTCTTGTAAGATGGGTGGTTCTTGGCCCAGACCCTCTTCTCTTGTGTCCTCCTTGGAAAGGGAGCCTCCGATCCAACACACAAGCTGTGATTTATAGATTGGTTCCTCTTTGATGCTGACATCTGTTTGATATTGCCTGACGGGGGGATTAAATGAGCCAACTGGCTCTCAGGGTGGCGGCGACCCTCATCGTTGCGGAGGGATGGGAAAGCAGACACTCGCTAGCGGTGACTCACGGGTAATTTCATGCCCCAGTGAGGGCAAGGATGAGATGATGTGAAAACATGGCTGCTGTGAAAGGCTTTCACATGAGAGATGACCGTTACGGTTTTGTGTCGGTTGCATGAATGCGTAACTGTGCGTGCATGTGTGTGAGTGGAGATGTGGGAGTGAACCATTTCTTCTCATTGCATCAAAGAAGACACGGTAAAGGAGATGTGACATGGCAGGGTAGGGGATGAAGCCAAACTTAGTCTAATGAGTTATAATGTAATGGACCCAATGGGCAAAGAGAGACCCGCAGAGACATGTGTAATTCACACTTGGTTTCGAGCCACAGCATAGTGGCAGTGTGAGAGCATATTGCATGCAACCCACTGATTGAGGATGAAAGTGAATCTGCTGGAGAGCCATCAGGGTTATGAGGGGGAGAAAAAGTTATATTATGCCAGGAGAGGAAGAGGATGATTGCCTCAATGCAGCCTGGCCTTCAGACAGTTTAGTTTAGACATGGCACAGGAAAATAAATGTGGTGTGACTGATATGCAGAGGAGGAGGTCAGCAGTCATCAACATCTTTATGCACAATTTTTGGGAGTAAAGAAAATAAAAAGAGAGCAGTCATGGAAAACAAACTGTTAGTCTGACCTGTCTCTATGTTCCCTCTCTACTTTAAATCATGAAATCTATTTATAGTACAGAAAATTCTGAACAAACCCAGCTTGACACCCCTGTCATCAAAAGGCACACAAATCAATAACTTGTGAAATAGGCAAATAATATTAGCTGATGAGAGAGAGAGATAGACAAAGTGGGAGAGAAAGCATGTGGAGGAGAAGTTACTGATTTACTGCTCATCAGACAGCAATAATGAACAGCCAGTCTCCAGACTGACAGCATGCAGAAGAGAGACTGTTTGAAGGAATGTGGCTGTGGTTGCTTTTAAAACCGCCACTCTCAGCTTCCAATTTTGAAAAGGGACTGAAAATGAAAGCGGTGTAATTGCTGACAGTGACAAAGACATGACAGATAATGAATCACATCAATCCAGATTTAGCTGGCTTAAATTATTAATAGCAGTTCCAGGAAGGATAGCCATGTCATGCTCTGATGAGCAAATGCATTTTAGAACAGAGAAGGGGAGAGAAAGGGGAGGATTGGACAGCTTTCCAGATAATTTTTCCAGTGTTGTGTAAACTCTTATTAGCAAGCGAAGTCAACGGAGTGAGAAGAGTCTCCCTCCCTTCCTTCCATCCTTGTCTCCATTTCCTCTCACCCCCATCCACCTTTCCCCCTAGCCTCAACACGCAACCGCCCTCTGTGTGATTTTTGGGAGTGATGGTAGGAGAGGTGGAAGGGAAGGATTCTGTGGAGGAAGGGAGGGGGCACACAGAGTAAACTGAGCCTCCCTTGTTTTTGGCACCTTGCAGAGTGCAGAAGAAGAAGAGGGGGCGATCAGGGAGAGAATATTGGATGAGTCAGCTGAGATATGGTGAAAGCCAAGGAGAACAGACCCAGCAGGTCATGTAAGGACACACAAAATTTCTTCATGGATTTTTAGAAAATTTTGGAGCAGTGGCAGTGTAATAGTTTAGGTGATGAGATTCCCTGGAATGTCTGGAGGAATCTTAACAGGAAAACCTTGAGCAAAGCAGTTAACACTCATCTTATCCTGTGGAAAACGACATTGGCAAACAGTGGAAAACTGTAGCAGCACCCAACTGAGTTTATCAAGGTCAGACTCTCTAATGTAAAACAATTCATCAGGAGCAGCTGTGAAAAAGTTCTGAAAATATGAACTGTTCAGCATAGCTGAACAAGTGCGGCAATGCAGAGGTGTCTTAAGATTTATTTCCTCTGATGGTCACTGCATGCTGGGTGTTAAATTGACTGAGGCTGACGTGACATGAAAGGGAAAATCCCCAGTAAGTTTATACATTTTTATCTTGACATTAATATCAAACATGCTCCAGGGTCTCCCACAGTTGAGGTGCTTTTCCCCATAGTGAAGGACATATAGTATATCACATAGGGAAGGCTTGTTGTGACTAAATAGATCACCAAAGATGAGATGCTGTCGGGATAGGCGAGACTCAGCAGGTGACAGTGACTGACTGATCAGGATCACACATCTTACGTTTGCTTCCTGGCAATTAATCAAGCACTTTGCAAGGTGCTTGAACAGGAAAACCTCTCCGGTCAGGTAATGATGGAAGAAAATGTCACCGTCAGCTGTATGAGGAATAACACACCACACATGTACAAGCAGCACTGCTGGTCAATCACTGAGCTGAAGTTAGCTCATTCTGATAATCACCAGCTGGAATCACTTTTTAGGCAATGCATTGAAATTAAGTTAATTTGATGCTTGATATTCCGCAGCTGGACCTGTATTTTATTTTCAATAGCTCTGTTTTAAATGCACCTTATTAGATTGGAATCATTTTGTAATTTTGGACCCACAGGCAGACTGTAAACTGAACAAGAAAAAGGCTCTTTGTATTGTACTGTGTAGTCTTTTTGCCTTCTTTGGGACATTGCTGGTGCATATCGGAAAGCAATGTTACAGACATTTTTTTCAGTGAATGGTTTACTTTCAACTGATTTAATGAATATAAGTTCGTAGTGATAAATCCAATAAAAGGTATGAAGGCATACATTAGATTAAATCTAAAATAATCTAATCTAATTTACTTTCCTATGCTTTCATACCTTTACTGGATTAATCACTACAAACTTATATTGGTTACATTGTGTAGGCAAGCACTCTTCCAAGTCAACAGAATTTAATTTTAAATTTTAGTCAAGATCTCAAGGCTCCAAAGACAACAAGAGTGTCATGTTGAAATATGCAAAATAATTCACAAGATATCTTGAATTTTCAATTTTAATAAACAGTGTGTTAGATCTGTATTTGAATCATAGGTGTGATATTTTGTCAGTGAAACACTGGAACCTTATGAGGTTCTGTCTTTGCTGAAACTGAGACCTTGGAAGATTTATTGGAGGGCTAATGTACTGATTGCTCATATGAGAGCACAGAATCAAACTTTGCAGCTAATAAATAAGAGGCAATTTAAGAGGAATACTGGTTCAAGAGAGAGTTGGAGAAAATAATCGGATAAATATAAGCTCATTTCATTTTGTTTTGCAGGACTGTATAGAGGGCTGACTACTACAGATTAATCTTACACAATCTTACTATTGCAGATGGGCCCACTATAATCAGAACCTTATCAGCTGAGTCACTTGCAAAGTCAAAGGGAATACGCCACTGATCCCATTCGATTTCCTTAAAAGGCAGTGATCCAACCAAAACTTCCCAGTCACACATTTTTCAAAACTCCGTTTCAGATAAATGAACTCAACACACGTCCTCACACAGTTCTTATTTCATTATCAGTAAGAAATAGAGAACTGCCAGTGTGATGACAGCACAGTACTCCTTCAGTTTTCTCATCGTTATCCGTTCGCAAAGCTAATGAGTTGTTTAAATTTTGTAATACTTGCCACGTACGACATACATCATGACTACTCACACATTCCCTAACTGCTTGACCTTACACCCATTTAATGACTTATCTCCTCTGTGATAACTTTGAGGCAGAAAAAGGCGCAGGAAACATGACTTGCAATTTAAAGCAGTGCCAATAATAATGCTATCACATGGTCATATTTTGTGAGTATTTGAGGATATTATGTCATTTTTCTGTCATGTTCTCACCTCAAAGTTGACTGACAGATTCCTCTTGAGGGCGATTTCATAGACCAGGCTGATTTCTGATTTGCTGGCATCAGTGCCTTCCTCAGTCTCTCCTTTTTCCTCCGGGCTCTGGAAAAAAAAAAAAAAAAAAAAAAAGGTTTACGAATATTCCTTCATGTTCAGATATTTCTGTAATTAAGTTGGAGCAATACACATTGTCTTTTGTTTTCTTTTAGATTACTTAATGATAATATGCAAATCTCTGAGTTCCTAAACTTTGGCAGCAAGTATTATGATAAATGAGCCACTGTTTAAAGTTGAGGTTTTCCAAAATAAATGGAAAGAAATATTATCTTTTGTTTTCCCCCGACTGTACCAAACATGTACAAAACCATGTCCCCGAAACTGTGGCACATCAAATTCACATCACATTTTGTGAATTACACACCTAGAAAGTGGATAGTGGCCAAGCTGTTGTCTGTTTTCTGGCAATGGCCCTTATCTGATGTGGAATTGAGAACTCAATATTCCAGATCATGACTGGTGGTCCCCTGTCTGTACAGGAAAGTCTCTTAAAAGGGGTGGTCCATTCAATTTAAGAATTACTGTACATCATCTCCCTGTTCTAGATAGTCAAATTATTATTTATGAACATCAAGAACTATATCCACGTCAAAACAGAAACTAGAGAGCAAGGACTCAAATTTGAGTCGTCATCAGCTACGAAGCGTGGAGATGATGAATAAGGAAAAGATTGTTGAGGTCGGTTGGAGAACACCACTACACTACGTGGGGATAATCATACTCTTTTAGGACCCAGACAGGCCTAACCACATCGGCATGTAACAAATTCAGAGAAAATGTTCTCAATCAACAAAGTTTGCCACCCATGAGTAGTCTATGAAGCAATTCTGGATTGATACCAGATGACTCGGGTGTCTTCAGTCATTGAGGTGTTTAAATATGTATCAGACTGACTAAATCTATAAGAATAACTTTCAGAGATTCCTAAATTGATTATTTTTCACCTCTGAATACAAGTCTTATAAATGGTCGCTTCTACTAATAAAGAAACAAGTTCAAGCAACAGGATCGTGTCAGGTGCCATACAACAAAGGGCTTTTCGGTGCCAATTGTCTATGGGAATTCAGAGTTGTGTCTCGATCTTTATCTTCTCATGTCCAGCTCTTTGTCTGATTAAGTCTGAATGGCTGTGGTCTTTCCCTTTGGGCTCCTTCTCATCTCCTGCCTCATTGTGTGACCTGATACAATGCATGATTCATACTGCTAGATCTCTTGTATTTCACAGGAAACAGTCACATGGTAAAATGCACCTACCGCACCAGGCATATATTTGTGCTCTGAGGCTTTGTTTTGCGTTCAAAGACATACATTATCTGTCTTTTACAGTATAGGCGGATGAAAATGAAAGAAACCCGAGAATGAGTGAGCCCAAAGGGCTTCAGTCCATTCTTCTTCCGTGGATTGTTTTCATTCCATTTCTATTATGCATTCATGGTTTTCATAGTTAGGTTTTCTTATGCCACTGTTTGAGGCTTTCTTGATATCAGTGATTAATAGTGTGAATTCCCTCTCTAAGGGCTGCATTTACTAGCAGCCGTGTGTTAAGAGTCTGCGTATGTCTGGGGGTGTATATTTGCATGCAAACTGGAATGACCAAGCAGATCAGCAACCTTGCTGTGACAAAGATGAATAGAACACCAAATGTGACTTTGGTGCTGCTTCTACTTATGGATCTACTGCACAGAGAGTCTTGGGAAAAGTACAACCAAGTGAAGACCCATATAGTGCTCGGAGACATTAACACCCGAAAGGAAATGTTTGAATGAACAGTGACCGTGGGCGAACAGAATGCTTCACATTCAAATCTATGCTCCTGGGATACTGGTTTCGTATTAAGGGAACAGACTCCTAGATCAAAGGATGGGATGAAGGGGATCTTTAATGGACAGAACAACATGACTCTGTCATAACTGTTTATTATCAATGACACAGTTTCCCCAGATGTAAATATATCTTTCTTCTAAGAGCACACCATCGATGCCATAAGCAAGTGACCTTTGCTCCTGGAAACTGATGATGCAGATTTCCTCTCGTAGTTATACAATTAAACCATTGATTGAGGGGTAAACAACCTGCTTTGTTCAAGATGGGAAGTGCATTTATTGAATCACAATTTTAACAGTATCACAAACATCTGAAACCACTGACAGGGATTTACAAGTAAGTCAGCAGTTTCATTATTCTGTTTTATTGCCTGAACTCCTTTGAAGTCTTTTTTTTTGTGTTTCCTAGGGTTACATCTTGTTGCTCTACCTGCGTGTAAACACTCTAATTAGAGAGTCACTGATATTTACCTGTGGTCTTCCTCAAAATAAAGGTATGACAGCCCTCGGTGAAAGAAACACTTCTAGCCTGAGGGCGTCCACACATTTACACGTGTAGGAACACACACACACACGCACGCAGAGACAGAATGAAAGACATATACTGTAGACACAATGTGCTTCAATTTGTAAAGCAAGACTCAGAAGCAGCAGCAAACAAAGAGCTCATTTATGGAGGCCGACGCCACAAGACAGTGAATCAGGCGAGTGAGAGGAGCCAAAGCGTTTTGAATAACTGCCGGGGATGCCAGGCTGTGAGGATATGGGGTAATTTGATTTCCGGTGGGAGATGATAACAACAGTTAACAGCTATGCCTGCGGGGAAACTCTGGAAAGGTACGGTGACATTGGGATTAAGCAGAAAGAAAAAAGAACATTAAAAAAAAAGTAATGGGCAAGACCCCTGGCAGGTGCAAACTAAAACTATGGAGATTGCAGGGCTTAAATTATACATTTGAGTAATTAGAGCTAAAGTGGATTTGGATTCAATCTGATGAAAGCTGGTTAAGCATTCCACTTAATAACTGCAAAAACCAGCCCAACACTCTTTATAGAGCCTCTCCAGGGAGAGAACCAGCAGATCGGCAGCACAAATCCTTTGACTTTCCATTAAGGGAAGAGTTTTCAAGTTGGAGGGGGTCGAGTGGAGAGTGGAGAGACAGTCATCTGAGGTGAACGCTGTCACAAGGTGGCAAAAATGCTGGAGAGATGAGGTTGCAATGATTGACAATTTGAGTGGAGAATGACCTTTTGTAAACTGAATGAATGAGCTTTGTGGGGGAAGAGGCAACGTTTCACAAGGTTGGGTGTGAAGGCAGCACAACTAGTCTCATGTCTAGTCTTATATAACCATTTCAGGTTCCTTATTAATAAATGTAGAATGTCCACAAACATATTAAACTACATTAAAAGATTTAATTTCATTGGGATACTCATTCAAGCAGTAAAGAATCAGGATGTTATGATAAGAATGATTTTGTTGTTTGATGTTTTGTTCCTTGATATATCAAGACTAAGTAAGAATGACTGATAATCAAGTATCAGTTGTGTAGACATACGATGCTTTTCACTAGAAATTCATTTAATATGCCCGAGTGCTGAGTGCAACTGCCGTCACTTGTAGTCAGCACTTGGCACCGTACGTGACATGAGTGGCCACTTGCACTGTTAGGATGAAGGATCCAAAGGGAGTGGAGCACTGAAAATGAAAAACACTTGCACTTATAGCGGGCCTAACACAGACATTGAGAATAATTAATAACAATTTTTCTTCCATTTATTATCACTGCACAGTACAAGTACTAATGCAATGAAGAGATTATTGCAGTTGTTCTCTAGTGCTCTTGTGCAAATAGAGCAGCATACAGTAATAAAACTATATTCATTTAGTTTACTAAACTGGACTGATGTAAAATGTACAAAGTGTGTCAAAAACAACCAAACAGTCATCGGTACAATACAGTGCATAGTTGGACAATTGTGGTTTTGTTCAGAAGCCAGAAAAGCCTATTTGAGTTTTATAGTAGTAGACTTGTATAGAGAGAAGAACTCCAGCAATTTAGTATGGTACTTCCATGAAGTTGGGGATATTTTTTTTAAAAAGAATGGTCAAAAGATTGGCCAACAAAGCTGAAAACATCTTAAGTTTTGGTCCCTAGTATGTGTCAAGATCCAAAAAAGCTGGATTGTACATTTCCTGTAATGCAACCCATATTTTTTCATCATTACGTTTGGCCCTCTCGGTCTAGTAAATGCCCAATTATAAAAGTGTTTTCACAGGCTGAGTAGTACTCCCCATGACAAGTAAACTGATCTTTATGCGTAAAATTGGTGCCCTTTTAATATGGCGGCGGGGATTCCCATGGGGGAAGTCAACAAATGCTTGTTAAACCACGCAATGCTAGTGTAAGCTTTTTTTATACGAGTTCGTGTGTGGTTACCTGTGGTGGCCGTTCAGGGATTGGTTCATTGCGGAGGGCTTGCAGGGCCTTCAAGGCAGCGTTGTGTCTGGCTGCTTGGCGGGTGCGCCCCTCGCCAATAAACTCATGACTCCCCACAGACAGCTGCACGTAGAAGATCTTAGGAACAGGATAATGGTACCTGGGAGGAATAAAAGCACAGAAAACAAGAGAGAGAGAGAAAGAAATATGTATTAGGAAAAATTATCCAAATTAGTGGATTGCTTACACCCCTTAGTGAACGTTTATATCTGACTTAAAAACACATGAAAAGCAAGCGAAGGGAGAGACTTGAACATTATGAGCAAAGCTATGAATTCACATCATTCATACCATTCCCAAATTAAAAGCTCACCACTTCATCAGGGTCAATTACTGCACAATAGCCTGTTGGCCAACCACTTGACTGATGTCTCATTGGATCTCAGCTTAGGGTTGCCAAACAAAGCACAGGAACATATATATTCTCTCCTCTTTCTTCTGGCCTTGAACATAGATTTTCCTCTCTTTCTTTGGGTCCTGACAGAGCGGGACTGAGCTGTCACCGAGCAGATTTAGAGGTCTGCAAGTCCGCGTGTGTGATACCCCCTCCTGGGTCAGGGGGAGAAAGGCTGAGAATGTCTGCCGAGTTGAGGACAAGGAAAGAGAAATAGTGGGAAAGCTAACAAGAAAAGGGAGGAATCCGGAGTTTTTAATATCCGTCTCCCTGTCTTGTTTCTTCTCTGACGGTATACACTTGAATTCACAAGGACACACAGCCACCATATGTGGCAGACACAAGCGGACAGCAGCAGCAGCAGCGGAGATGAATGAGTCTGGTGCCTCATTTATTCTGAGAAATGTAATATTTTCACGTTTGGCTGAGGCATTTAGCTTTTAATAAGAGAATGAAAATCAATATTTAGTGAACGTGTCATTAATTGCAGTACATGCCGAAGAAAATTAAAACAAGCTTTCCGAAAATTAAGCTATCCCTTCTGTCCGTGTATACATTTCTATTCATTTTCAGCTATTCCAGAACATCCTACTTGGCACTGCTGCGGCTGTGAGATGTGAGATTTAATACTTGACTGAGTACGTGTGGGAATTTGGGGAACCAGAGAAGCTCAAACATATAAGACAGGAAAACTGTGCACTGGAAGGCCAACCTAAGTTGTTGAAACTTTGGCACAGTCTCTTTCACAACCAATCACTCACACGCACATCACTAAATGTGGAGACGTCGAGTCGCAGCACCATATTCAAAAGCAGCTCAACATGTTTTTGGGGGATTTTTTTATGTTTGAAAACCACAAATACTCCCTACTCTTTTAAAATATGACAAGTCTAAGCATCTACAGCCGTGCTACGGACTCTGTGAGTCTGCTCAAAATGACAATGCTAACATGCTGGAGTTTAGCGGGTGTAATATTCACCATGTTAGTTTAGCGTGTTAGCATGCTACCGTTTGCTAATTACCACTAAACACAAAGTACAGTTCAGGCTTATCGGAGTGTCACTAAGTGTTGAAGACATTTGGTCATACACCAAAGTACTGGATAAAGTGAGATTTAGATCTAATGATGGTGCTAGAGAAAAGGTCAGAAGATCACCAAAGTAATTAGTATTTATTGTCTCAGAACCATGAGTATCCGTACCAAATTTGTGCCAAATCCGTCCAGTATATGTTGAGATAGTTCACTGAATAAATGAAAATTTTGACATGCTGAGGGCCCTGAAGGAAAAGTAACTGATATCAGTGGGATTCATCCTCTGGGGCCCACAGACATCTGTACCACATATCTTGGCAAATAGTCAAGTAGTTGTTGAGATATTTCACTCTGATCCAAAGTCAAGTCAAGTCAAAATTGATTTGTATAGCACATTTAAAACAATCACAGTCGACCAAAGTGGTGGACCAACCGACCAATCAGCATGGTTAAAAACATCTGTAGAAAAGTCACATGGAGTAAGACACACAAGCAATCAACCAATCATACAAGACCTTAAAGGACCATTTCACTGATTTTCAACCTCATCTCTAGCTATCCGACTTAGGGATATAGTGTGAAAAACGTGTGTTTCTCTGGGGCGCAGCTGCAAAATCTGTTGTTCTTCCGGCACCAACACCTCATTTGACATGTACAGGGATGTAGTTGGGGGCAAGGAAGAACTACGGGCTGTTTCAGCTTGGATTTCTCCTCTGGGTAGCCAGGGGGTGTGCTCTAGATGCCGCTCGAAAACAAAACGTCCTTGTTCACTTCTCTTCTTCTATTGCAAACCAGCTACATTTCCATGAGTGAAACTGGCATCCCAAAATATGAGTTCAGAGGATGTTATGAAGGAAGATACATTTTACAATGGATGTAAAATGGCTGACTTGGATATTTAGCCGCATTCATTCGAGCCAGAGTGGGTTTGCGGGTTGAACATCAGAAGCTTGTGCACAATGCATCCTGGTACATGTAGGCACGGTCGGCACAGCTCTGCGAGCAGGAAAACTCAGCTTTCTCAGTCAATATAGCATGCACTGAGGAATTTACTACTTCAATTGACTACATTTACCATCATGCTGATCGGACATCCACATAAAACATTTCACCACCAGATTAAGTGGTAAATAATTTAACTGAAGAGCTGGCTTGTTTATAACCTGACTGATCATCTGAAAGACCCTAATTCTTCCTTCGTCAGACTCTGTTGTAGCAATGTTTATTGTAACTAAGAAAAAACTATGGAAAAACTACACAAACAAGAGCCAAGCTGTAATAAACTAGAATTAACCTTGAACTTGGTAAAATTCTACTGAAGATAAAAGTTCCAAAAATACTGCCTCATTTCTAAGTTACTGGTGAAAAAAGATAATTATTTACAACACAATCTCGTTCCCAGCAATGAGTCAGCATTTTACTTCCAGAATTGCAGCAGGTCTTTTCTCCAGCCCCACAGCCCTCCTCTCATCCGTCTGCTCTCAGCTCCTCCTGGCCACGGGAGCCTTCCCTGGGCGGGGGCCTGCCTGGCCCTCGCACGTCAAGCGTGGCCCCAGGGTCTCAGAGGACATGCCAAGTGCAACATGGGCTCCGGCCAACAGCGCTGAGCCGAGATGGGAGCAGCTGGGGCTGGAGCACTGAGTACAGGTGCAGAGAGGAAGAGAGAGAGAGAGGGATAAGACGGAGAGCGGAGGGAGAGCGAAGGGGAGAGAAAGAGGGAAGGAAAGAGAGAGAGAGAGAGAGAGAAGAGAGAGGGACATGGAGGGAGGCCTGTGGGAGAACCTACTCTACAACGTGGGAAAGTAGTGGCTTACACACAAGCGAGTCAGCCAAGAACACAGGCGAGCACACGTACACACACACATCAAAATCATGCAGACAAAAAAGGCAGGAAGATCACGTCAGCGCACCATGGCCAGTACAAAAATCAGCACATGCTGGCTGGATCTGCCTGTTCTGTGTTATCAGTTATTATTTTTATTATTATTATTACTACAGAGAGGGAATTGGACCAGGACACCTGTAGGGAGGGTGTGGAGACTAGTGGAAGGGAGAGAAAAAAATAAAAATAATAAAAAAAAAAAAGCACCACTTTGCGTCTGTGTGTGTGATGACGTGTGTGTATATGTATCTAGTGTGACTCGTGGAAGAGTGACTGAGAGAGAGACAGAGAGAGAGAAAACATGCCATAACTCAATCAAATGATAACTCGTCAGCATTTAGCAGTGAGTAATGAATATGACTTTGAAGGCAGACGCTTCCCTGCAGCTCTCTTTAACATAGGCCACGTTTGTTAAGGTTTCTATTTCATGTTAATCATTCAAAGACTCACACACGAACACACACAGAGATAGACGCATTCAAAGATCCTGCCGTTTTTGAGCCCACACACAGTCAAACTGGAAAATAGGAGATACAGCATTGCAATTATTACTATAAATGGCAAGGTGACATTTCGGCTGGAAACTATTTTCTCCTGTGGCATGCAAAACTATTTTCCTTTTCAATGCCATGTAGAAAGAAAAAAAAAAAAACCTGCAGATTTTCTCTGCTGCTGGATATGGTACATTTGTTCTAAATTGAACAACCTACCTCTTATCCGCTTCCTCAAAACTTTCATTTTTTTAAAGCATAAGTGCGTTTGATACAGCCATATAAGTCGTATCTATCTAGTGATGTCAGTTAGACAATATTCAGTAAATATTTAATATCTAAAACAGCACGGAAAAGCACATTTAATAAAAATGTATCAGAGACATGCCTTAATATTCTCATAGCTGGCCTCTGGTTGTTTTTATATTTGGGTGTGACGTTTTCAGAAATCCTGTCTCATTTTCTGTCGTTACATACAGTAGCTCTGTGGAAGTAAAGTGAAATATGCTTCTTGTAACTCGACTCGTAACATTGTTGACCAGTTGCAGATGGCAGTGTATAGGGAGCAGTGAAAATTTCAACAGCTTTGGCTGGCAAACCCGCGTAGACCGCAGCAATCAAAACCAAAATGCAGAGTTTCCTTTTAGTCATAAATCTGTCTTTTTTGCTCATAAGAACACATCGAATGAAATTTCGTTTGGAATTTAACATCGCCCTTAACCAGCCCAGTCGACTGTAGTTGTTGTTAGAGCTCCTGTTGTCCTAGGAGAGCAACGTGTGTGCAACTGCGCCAGATTCAGACTATTTTTAACTGAGCAGGTGTCCCCAGTGGTGGCCACATAATACAACTTATTAGTCATTAAAAATTGCATAGGATATTAATTAAGTAATGCAAGACTGTTGATGCTGGCAACAGACTGCAATACTAGCAGGCTTATAATATAAATTTACTGCCTGTCACATCAGTCTAATAAAATCCTGTGTCAGACCACACAATTAGGGCTGCAACTAACGATTATTTTCGTTATTGATTAATCTGCTGATTATTTTCTCGATTAATCATTTAGTCTATAACATGTTAAAAAAAAATAGTGAAAAAATGGTGCTCAGAATTTCCCAGAGGCCACGGTGATGTATTTAATTTACTTGTTTTGTTTAAATAAGAACATAACATGTTAAGATATTCAATTTACTGTCTTACATGACAAGGAAAGACAGGATGTTGTTTCACTTGAGAAGCTGAATCCATCAAATATTTGGCGTTTTTGCTTGACTGAAACAATTAATTGATTATCAAAATAGCTGCCAATTGATTTTCTGACAATCAACTAGTGGATTAATCCTTGCAGCTCTATATGCGGTATGTTGTGGCGAGTCAGATGGTGAATTGTGGCTCTACAATGAACAGTGCCAGTCAAAAGTTTGGACATGCTTTCTCATTAAAGGGAGTAGGAAGGTGTAAAGCAGGTGCAAAGACATGTCATCAACTCACATCATCCATCTATGCCAAGGGGAGGAGGACAATGTGGACCTGGTCACCACCAGGAAAAACAGGGAAACATGAAATGCAGATTTTAAAAAGTTTTTTGGGGGGTAAAAAAAGTCTTTCTAATAAACACAATAGGATCTAAGAACACCTTTTTTGATTGACAACCATAGATTTCACCATGCTCCTCTCACAACTGTCATTAAGTGTTATTACTACCTGAAGAAGACCTACTACATTAGTTGCTGCCCCTTTAAAATCCCTTATTATTAACATGTGCTCCATATCTCACTTCTCCAGATCATAACTACCAGATTTCTTTATATTTTAGTGCAGTTTAGTTCATAGACCATCCACTTTAACAATATTAGAATAATCTAAGTATAGTAGCTTTAAAATAATTAAAGTATACTTGTGGGTTGCACTTGTATACAGCATGAAAACATATGTATTGGATTTCAGCAGAAAGCAGCAGGCAGGAAAGCAAACACAGACAAATAACACGACACGAATGAGGGAGCGTACTGGCCGTCTTTGTCTCCAAGCATCACTGAGCTTGACCACCAAGACATTTACTGGCCGCACATTCAAACACAAATAGTTGCATGCTTTAAACACAATTACACAAAAACATAAACACACACAACTGACACACACACACAAGAGCCTTGTAAAGGGGACAGGGCTACGCTGGGAGTAAAAAAAAAAAGGGTGACAGATTTTATTTTTTGGGGGGGAGGGGAAAAAAAAAAGAAAAAAAAAGCAGAAACTTGGACAGGCTTGCTCTTCCACCAGCTGCACTTTCTTCCAATCTCCTGCCAGACTTTTACTTGTTTTCCCTCCCTCCCTCCTTCCATACTTCATTCCTTGTGTCCATTATTGATTGCTTTTCTTCCCTTCTGCCTCACGCAACTGCTAATGTAGAAAATACATAGCAGTGTGACAAAACAGCCCATGTAGTCAAGTAAACATAGTGCTTAAACCGCCAACATCCTGGTGTTGAGGGGGGGTGTATTCAAAGCTCCTTGGACCGTGTCTGAGGTTAGAAACCATTAACCCACAAGAGAGAACCCAATGTGATGGTAGTGCAGCGGTTTCTCATGAAATTGCTTCTTTGTCAGTAATTGCTCATTAAGCAATATTTTTCCATGAAGCCCCATACATGAAACACAACAAGACAAATTAAGGCTGTTCCAAACCACAGATGTCTATGTTCAATGCCTTTACTGATATAATTCTAGTGGTGCTTTAAATTAATGAGAAGTAACATAAATAAGTAAATTGGATCGGAAGAGAACAATTTATTGTGCATAGCATCATAGTTAAGAGACCATGCGGGGGGATTTTTCCTTCCTTTATCAGTGTTTCTGGTCTGCAGAATCTATGAAATATTGTGTGGTGTTGTCATGTTATCCTTGTAGTTCCCTTTTTTAAAGTCCCCCCCCCCCTCTATGCAAAAATCCTTCACTTGGATATTTGATCTTCTCTGTGCAGAATGATGTATGTGCAGAGTTTTACACTGAGACTGTTAGTGTGAAACTGAAGGAGGAAAAGTTTCTCTGAGCTCACTTTAAATCTGAATTAAAACGCGTGATTTGTGACATCACAACTAGTTTGGAGCCAGTTTGGGTCCAGTATGCAACTTACACAAGAGTGATGTGGAAATTTGAAGCCTCCGGTGAAAATACACTGAGAATGGATTGTACGGGGAAGCAGAAGACATCTTGTGCTGGACGCAAAATGTCTCTTTTGAATATAAAAATGTTTGCATATTCATATATTCTGTTTTTTTCCAATGAGGGAGAAGGAGGAGATGCCATTTTTTTATGGAAAAACCATTTCAAACTCAAATTCTTATTCATAGCAGATTTTTTTTATGTCCTTAAATGTGTAGAGGGGATCACCTCGTTTATTTATACACATTAAAATATTTTGTATGTATTACTTCTGTCATTTCTATCACTTTTTACTATTTCAAGTTTTAGTAATGTATCTAAAGAGTTTTTTTTAATCATATCAGCAGGCTGTGATCAATTTTGTGCCTATATATTGTATGCTTGTTCTTTGTTATGCTAGTCAAAAGCCTGATAAGCCTTTTTTCAGTCTAATAAAGATTTTAAGCCAGTATACAGATACTCTCCATCTTTTCCAGAAAACACCATGATTGCCACCTCCCTGGGTCATAAGCATTTACTTCGCCTTCATACTGTCAACAGAGCTAAAAACCAGTAGTGCACACGCTCGCACAAAAGTGAAATTAAAAACTATATGCACTTTTAGTTGAAGACTACAAGTTAAAAAATGATTACAGTCGTAAACAGTTTAAGAAGGAGACAGTGAAAGTGTTCAGAGGTGTTGGTTTGATTTGCAAGTGCAAACAGACGGGCTTAGGGTGATAATGAAAAACTGTGTGTGTGAGAGTCCTGTAGCACTCTAAGAGAAGCAACACGCAGCATTATTCAATCAGACATCCCCTGGAGCAACTCTGACTCAGAGATGCTACATGCATTCACTGTGGAAGGTGGAAGATTAAAAGGGTTTATGTGTAGTCCTCTGTCAAAGTATCAGTGTTGCGCTATTTAAATGTGAATCTAAGGATTTTTACGGAGAAGCTTTAATGTAAAAACTCTAAATGTTCAAACACACATTGTGACCGACACACATCAAATCAGTTATTACGCTTAAGTCGCCGACAGCTCTTGCTCTTCAATTTAATATCACCGAACCTTTTCATTAAAGTCTGCCATGGGAGCAATCTTCTTACTCCCTCATATCCTTCTAGCGTAATCTTTTCGTTTCTCTGTGCTTCAGACAGCTGGTGTCTCATACTCATATCGCTGCCTTTACTGACAACAGCTATTTATCAAGAATGGCTAACAGACACCGTGCATAAAACAGAGGTTTCATAACTTATTTTAATTAAATTGTCCAGACTGACAGTGTTCATTGTTTTTGCTGTTTGTTGTGGTTTCAATTTTGAACAAGAGATTAAAGCGCTCTTTGTGCAAGCTCTGTAATTAGTCTTAGTGCCCTCCTACCATGCCTGGCTCACGAGAAGTCAGAGCCCCGTGTAAACCTACCCGAGCTCTCCTGTCACACTTTATTGCTGAGTCATAGTGGTACATCAAGTATAATTTCCAAATATAATAGATTTAGAGTACTGTAACTGACAGGTAGCATACTACAGGAAAAAAAAATGCAAATGGGCTCACTAGAAGAAGAACCAAAGAGCTGATTTTACCATTCTAGTAATAAAAGCAACTGCTGGAAAATAGTCTATTCTTTACTCATTTGACTGAAAACAGGCACCGTGTGAATAATTCTGTCTCCTTAAGCACAAAAAATATCTGAGTAATAGAAGACTTGCCAATGTGTGCAAAACAATTACACCATGTGTGCCTTTATGCGACATAGCAAAAAAAAACAAAAAAAAACAAACCCTGCTTCTTAACCCTTGTGCCCTTCGAGTGCCAACTGTTATGACTTGGCTGGCTGAGAGGATCGGCTGGCTGGGGATCAGTCTAAAATCAGACCCTGCTGTCCTCATTAAGAATATTACATTGTGACCTGCTGTTTTGTGTTCATTGTCGTTAAGAGGGAAAAACTAATTGCTTTGTTAAAAAAAAAAAAAAAAAGCCCTGGTGCCATTTTCTAAAAAGAAATCATATGAATCTGTTGTGACTTGGTTTCTATGCCAGCATACTGTGAAAGGAGCCCACTCACTGCCTTAATGACACAGCATTATAACCTGCGAATGGTTTTCTTTTATCTTTCAGTTCACCTCTAGTGTGACATGCAACTTATTTTACTGACTGATGATTGGTTTACTTAATTGACTGTTGTCATTCATTCAGTTGCAAATTACTCCTTGTGAAATGTATGAATATTGTCATACTAATTGTATAATCTATGAGTTACAAATGAGTTAATTGTGTGTATTCTAGCAGGTTTGATCTTTACTTCTTGAGTTTGATTCATTCAGTCAAGTGAGAACAATGCTGTTTAAACTTTAAACAACACTAACGCTATAAGGATTTGGATCTTTATGCTGAAGTGTGGTCTGCTTGTGCTGAGAACTCAAGACAAACCAATTACATGATGTAAAATACAGTTGCTCAGATTCCACCGTTTCCCTGTGAGCTCTCAACTGGTTAGACCACCAAAGAAGACCTGCAGCTTCACTTAACAGAACAAACTTTGTTTTGACTTTACACGCACCGAAAAGTATTAAAATTACTCGAGATGGCAAGTCCCCAAACAGTAATACGGGAGTGTGAGCCCTAAAAACAAAACTAGAAGCCTAATCCAACAGTATGTCTTCTACTGATGCAACTGAAACCAAAGTAAACCAAGTATAAATTTTGAGATTTTGTTGTATTCTTCATCACTCCTTCCAGTGATGCATCCAACCACAGAAGAATGATTAGTGACTGGAGTGTGTAGTGAAGACAACTCTCTGCTGTTCATTGCGGTAAGAGCTTAAGCATCTGTTTTCTCAGAAAAAAGAGCCCGTCCTCCCTGCCAGGATTACAGGAAGTGAGGTGGAGATAGTAGACTCATACAGTCACCAGTCACCTGTGTATTGCTGGATCATAAGCTTGACGGGAAAATGAATTAAGAAATTACAGAAAAGGCCAGAGAGTTTTCTTTGTAAGGACACATAAGCCACTCCCTAGTAAAAATAACACATTTACACTGCATGCAAAAAAGTGCACAGTTTTTGCCAAAAGCTGCATGAGATTAGCATAAAGTGGGCATGTCCGTAAAGGGGAGACTCATGGGTACCCACGGAATAGATTTTCATTCAGGTATCTTGAGGTGAGAGGTCAAGGGACCCCTTTGAAAATGACTATGCCAGTTTTTCCCTTGTCAAAATGTAGCCTAACTTTGGAGCGTTATTTTGCATGACATGGTTGGTACCAATGGACGCCTTGGGTCGTCTAGTGTCATGTGATACCAGTATCTGCGCTGTAGCTTTAAAACTGAGCCTGCTACAGCCTCTGAAAGAGAGTAATGTCGGCCGGTTAATGCACCACAGGTTGCTTCTTGTGTTTGCCGCTGTTTTTTGTTTTATGCCTGTGTAACCTGGGAGGGTACATCCTAAAGGGTGATCCCAAAATATGCCTCCAATATAGGAGTATGTCTGGAATTTCTTGAGGAGGCGTTTCGCAGACGGGTGGAGAAGAAGAAGAGCATCTGTTGATTTTTACTAACATGTTGTTCAGGTTTTTGGTGTATTTTTTTTAAGATCTGTACAATGTTAAGTGCATGTTTGACGCATGTTGGCATCTATCAGTATGTGATCACACCGTAAAGTGCAAAAAAAAAAAAAAAAAAATCGCTTTGAGTAATACAACAAAAGAAGGGGTCCGGTTTCCTACGAACATCCAGATGTGTGTTCTTGTAGGGAGGCTAACATCTCTCGCCTGACTCACCCTGCCAAACATAGTGAAAGGCAGTATTACGAAAGGTGTTTCTGCTGATGTAACCTGCTTGGTGAGTAGCGGTCACAGGATTGTTTCTACATTCAATACATCAAGGCGAAAGAGGAGAGGAGGACACGCCGTGATACACAAACATGAAACTCTACTCAGAGGGAAGGAGATGAAAGGAGAGCCCAGACTTCTGTGTCATTGGGTCTGTTGAGCACAAATCATTCCGAGCATTTGTTTATGTTGGACCTGTATTCCACTCCTCCACCCCCAGTCCCCTCTATAAAACATTGCTTTATGAGTTTACACCCATTTGTAAAATTTGAACAGATTATCCTTTGTTCCTGGCGTGTTGCCCATAGTAATTTATTTTGTCTCTGACTGAATGCATCTGATTTACTGATCTACGCAGATGCGTGATGATTTAAAAAAAAATAATAAAAAAAACCTAATGCAATAAAAAGTTATTCCTCTGAAGTCTTTACCTTGTGGGCTTTGGCAGCTCCCTTTTGTTTCTGGGTAGCTATGGTGATGGGATGGATAAGAGAAACCATATCTGTGGAATGCCTGAGTGGACGAAAGAGCACACAGTGTCCCGATTAGGCTATATGAGATTGTAAAGCCCAACAGGCCAGTGAGCTTTATAAAAAAAATAATAAACTTAAGTGGGAGAAAGTAAGCAAAAAAAAAAAAGTGTGAAGATGACCTCAGAGGATAAACACTCACCAGCCGCTTCATTAGGTACACCTGTGCAATCTAATGCAATCCAATACAACAGCTCTGAGCAGATTTGCATTTTCAGCGAGCCAGGTTGGCCCAATTAGAGATGTAGATGACAAAGTATACCTGTGTATGTGTGTGTGCTCTTTGTGTCTCTGCTGCAATTTTGCTGTCTGATGTTATTCTAATGGCCTGCAGGAATGAGAAGGCTATTCATTTTTCAAGGATAAATGTCTTTCCATCACAACTTTCTCTTTACATTTCTTACATGTGCATGTACACACTCACACACACTTTGAACCTGAGGCATGTGTCATTGATTTTTACAAGGACACTGCCACATAGCAATAAGGCAAGTCTTTGAACACAGCCATAATGCATTTTAACCCTTAATGTGCAACATACAACAGTCAAGGAGGTCAGTAAACTACTGATATCTATATTTAATGGTTAAGGCTCAATGTTTTTTTACAGCTTTCCATTAAAAAAAATACCCAGTTGTATCTTTTAAAAAAAGAGTGTGTCAGTTTTCACTGATTCTCCTGAGATTTCATGTAAAACAGCATCCAAAACTCATTTGACTTCCTGTTACAAAATACACTGAGGAGGCAGTCCTCTCACAACAGGGACAGCTCAGTTTTTAAACCCAAATTTCACCAGTTCCAGTCATTCCAGTGTTTTCCTATATTTCAACAGCGGCGCAGCACTGCTGCTAAATGATGAGCGCCACCGCTGAAATTTCCCTTTGTACATAATAATCATGACGAACGCAAACCACGCACACTTTCTCCACTTCCAGCAGCTGACTGGAGCAAGCGGGAAGAGAATGGGAACTGGTGTCCTGTACGGTCGTACAGCAGCCTCTGCTATCTGTACTCCCTTCTGCTCTCTGTGTCAGCGCGGGGGCTCAGCTCCTCCACACACACAAACACACACACACACAGAGCGGAGAGGCTGCAGTGGAGACAGTAAATCAGGTGAAGTGAAAAAAAGTTTTACTCAAGTTGACGACAAGTACACTCTTCACTGTAAATGCAATAAAACCTTTGCGAGTAAAAAGCCAAGATGTGATATAGTGATATATCAAACCACCTGTTCAACAAGCATAAACAAGCAATATGTTAATTGTTTTGTCCACCGCCGGCATGTTCAACCACAGCGCACCTGTTAACCTGATATAAAGTGTTATAAACAAGCTAAAACAAAAGCTGTCTGTATGTAGCTGCTGTAAATGTTTAGTTGATTTTGCCACGTATATTAAAACTTGTCAAATTCCTGTAAACTTAGCCACTGGCTGAAACGGCAGCCCCCCTCCCTCTATAAGCGGTACCTATTGACAGTAAATCACATCAGCAGCAGAGGAAGTAGGGCAGAGGAAAGGGTGAATCACTGATACTGACTGCTGTCTGTGTTCATTCTTTCTAAACTTCACTCAGGAATTAATTATATTTGTTTCCGGTGAGATATTATTGAGTTTATTTGAGTAACTTCGCTGTTGTACATATTATTTTTGATGCTCTCGAAAACAATATTTAGTTATATTAAATCAATTCTAATCTTGTTCTGAATTAGGATTATTTCCGGACAAAGCGCTTACCTCATCAGTGGGCATATTTGTTTCACTTCTCTTCTTGCTGATGTCTGAGTGTACTGTGAACAACAAACAAACTACAACCTGTGTTGGTTTTTTTTATAAATATTGTAATGATAATGGTCCAAAATGATGTGAAAATGCATTGTTTTTAGTCAAAGGACATCAAATGACTATGTTGATGCATTTCATTTTTTAACATTTATTACAAAAACTCATCTGAACCTCCAGAGCCCTTCTGGTGTCAAATGCTCCTGTAAATGATGACATACATGACTCTGAGGACATAGATAAACCTATCTGGAACAATTCTAAGGTAGTTTTAAGTTATTCCACTGCTGGTGTGTGCAAATATGAGTCCTGGCATCATGGGCAGCACTGCTGCTGAAAAAAATCTCTCAGATATGAATATTTGCTGGTTCTCTTAGTCTGTTATGATGGTCATTTGAATATCTTTGGGTTTAAGCAATTTAAAAAGGTTAACTTGGGCTTTGGAAAACTGTGATGGGCATTTTCTGATGTTTTTAAGACCAAATGATTGAGAAAATCATTGGCAGATTAATCGATCATGTAAATTATATTTATAGCCATATAGAAAAAACGCAATTGTGCAGCTGAATAAGCACCAGCATCCCATAAAGTAAGTAAAAAAGGCACAACTAATGGTTAAACTACAGTGTTTGCAATGCAAATCTAATGCCCACAGAGATTTTTTTCTAAATCTGATTCGATTTTTGCATGGATTTAATATTAAAAACCCAAACCAGTGATAAATTCAAGGATGCTTTTCCTTTTTAGATTAAAAATCAAAAATAAAGAGCTCTATTTAAGCTCCTGTTAGAGTATGTTTCCAGACTGGCCGATAAGACATACTATGCAGTATGGAAAAATCTGGAAGTAGTGTCTGGAAGCATACACTACTGAATCCTCTGCAGCACAGGTGATCCACTCTTCCTCTCCCTGTCCTACAGAGAAAGCAGCAACAGCCAGCCACGATATCTGAACATCATCACAAAAGGAAATGTCACAGAGCAAAGCACCCCCAGTCATTCAGCCCACTATTCTTCCAGCTGACATAATGTTACTGTCATAATCAAATGAGGGTTGGGAGGAGGTGGGTGGCCTCAGACTGTGCAGCGTTGCTCCAACAGGGAAAGTCCTATCCAAATTCCAAATTCTGACAGAACACAGGATGCGGGCGTCCCCGCCCCCTTGGGAAAAGAGGAACAGGAGGAAAATTGGGAGCGCCATGGATAGACTGGAAAGCCTGGAATGACTCATAGGAATCAGGTGTTCCAATGATAACACGGCAGTCGGGGATTAACCATGAAAAAGGTTGATGTAACCACATTTCTTGATAACAAAAATATTTTTCCTCATTCGATGATCGTTTATGTGAATCACTTGGGCTGAATTTCCATACAATGTTTCATAGCAGCTCATTGATTGATTGAATCAGGTGAAAAACATGTATCATGTTCTTAGATTCAGTGTTTGGGAATGAACAATGGTGTGGTTACGACTGCATGATAACAGAGATGAATGGCTGATTTAAACGTGGGCTTTGATGGTAAGAAATTATGCACGGGCCCTTCGCCATAAATAAGATTCATTTGGACGCTGATAAATGCACATTACATATTATCGCCATTTTTTCTCATCAGGGCACTTTCTGAATGAATCAATACTGGTCTTTGTGGTGATTAGAGCGCTGATGGATCAGAGCCAGGTTGCCCTTTTAATGGTGAGATTTTCCATCAACATGACTCCGGATCACTCTTATTCATCATAATAGGTGAGGACATGGGCATATGGAAACCTTCGCTACACTGCAGCGTCGTTAAGGTGACTGATAGTGGATATGGCCTGTCACTCCGCCACATAGTCAGTCAACGGATGAAGAGAATTCATATTCAGAAGGTCTCGTTTTCATTAATCCGGGGCTCAACTCCACTGAAAGAAAGAGACCTCGTGAAAACATAAGTGACCTTGAGATAATACATGCTCTTAAGTCTTTTCTGTGTTTCAGGCGAGCACACATCCACTCCCCCCCCCCCCCCCCCTCCCCCTCTCTCTCTTACTCTCACGCTTACAAAGTGGCATAAGAAACAGAACAGACCATGAGGGATGCTGCCTGTCTCTTAGAAACTCATCACGGTGACATATGACATTGACAGACAGATGCTGGAAAACAGATTTTCTCCTCTACCCCACAGACATTTGTCTTTCACCCCCTGTTTGTTCCTGCATGGATCAAGTAGAAGATGTGAGCCAGATGCTAGACTGTCTGCTGACTAGACTCGGTTACCCAACACTGAGACTGATTCAATGACTTTTTCTGGCAATCTATCCAGATTTACTAAATAAATACCATACATGTGGCGCCACAACACGTTACCATAAGACTTTAATGAGCTAAAGTTTATGTAAACAGTAAAACAGACGTGCGTTTCTCAGTTACCCTTTTCTGCATTTGCTGTTTTAATATGCACAAGATATGCAAATCCTAGATATTACACTGCAGAGATGCATGAAACGGATGAAAACCTATATTAATTCACTACATTCCTATCTTGCATGTTACAAAATGGGTGCTCAATCACCTTACAAAATGCACTGCTGTAAGGTTTTAAAAATGAGGACACACTGCCATCTGGAGGGACTCCCAATGTCTCCTCAAAGTGACTTAGTGTAACTAACTTTAGTTGGCTTTAACTTGGTTTTATCAAAATGTGTCAAATGTACTCAGGAACAGAGCTCTCTCTGGAGCCACATAACTCAACTTCTGTCAAGATGTAAGCACCACCTATATCACCTTGTTGCCATATTTAAAAAGATACCATAATATTTAGAACTCTAATAACACCATAAATACTATGGCAGAATAATATTTAGATTAAGGTGACATTTCAGTTAAACAGGATAAGCCAACCACAAAATGTAAGCCTTGGTTTTAACAAGAGCAATAAGAACTGTACCAATTGCTCTTTCACAATTTGCTTTACAATGATGATTTATCTGTTCTATCTTAAAAGTTGTGCCCTGTTCTTTCCTAACTGAAAGTACCACGGTGTACCTGGATTTCAAGGCAGGCAAGCAAACACATTCACTAGCCTAAATAACTCCTTCACTGAGGGAGATGGGATCATTAATTGCATCTCTGTGGCATTTTATAGAGGTCTGAAAATGACTAGATTGCTCCAGTAAAGGGGGGAAAAAAGCAAAACAAATGGAAAAACAGAGAGCTGACAGAGACTGAGTGCAAAGGGACCCATGAGGGCACCACATTACATCGGTTTAGAAAACATATGGAGTGGAAGGCCATGTCTGACACACATCTGAGCCAGTGGGATCAAAGGCATAACGCACTTCCGAAACATATCAAGACCACATCCAAACTAGCTATCCATCCGCCTTTTATCTGCACCCAAAAGCTGAAAAAAAACCTTGCCAGTGCACTCTCCGGAGAGGATAAATCCAAATACGCTGGTGTCTTGCTTTAGTGTGGATGGAAAAACCGAGCTTACGGTGTCCTCAGGCCACCTTAGACATAGCTGTACACTGTGCGGCAGTAATGTATGAGGACAACTTCCTGCCGCCACTAACTTTTTCTGTTATCAGTCATTTTGAATACCAATACAGTCGATCACACAGTGCAGGTGTGTTCCCATGGTTATGTTCAGGTTTTCAGAGAGATGTGAAGCATTAAATTGAAGCTTAATCGACTGTTTAACAGCTATGTACTTACAATTAAAACATCTCAACTCTCATAATGCAGAGCAGGAAGCGACACAACAGAACAGCTGAGACTCAGCAGAGTAACCAGATGATGGCTGTAATGCACAACTCTGGTATTTGCCAACAGAAAGATGCAGAAAAAGGAGAGATTTTTCTGTTTGTCTACTGCAAAATGACCTAAAAATACTAATTTTTCACATTTTACTTTAATAACTTGTCTTCAACAATATATTTTGACTTGATTTCACTTTGGAATATCTCAAGGATTATCGTACCAAAAGCCAACTGTTGAAGCAATTCACCAGCGTCACCCACATAGCTGTGGGACTGAAACAGTTAACAGTTTATTCACCTTTGGTTGAACATCCCTCTGAAGTTGTAGTTAGCTCTGTAGTTGGGCATGGGCTTGGGATCCAAAGGCCTGTAGATAGCTGGTTCCCCTCTCTTCATGGCCAGACCATTCAGCTCCACTGTGGGTGTTATACTGCCTGTTTGAGTGAGCGTGCATAGAAAAGGACAGAAAATGAAATACGGAAGATTAAAAACAAGGCAGTGAAAATATGCAAATCATGAAAGATTGTCAAAATATTAAATATTACTATCTGACATTTGAAAAAGCTTTAAAATTGCAAAAAATAAAAAAATAGGACTCTGAAGATAGATTGCGTCAAATTCAGTTTTAAGAATATACCACAGGTGTACCGACTGATTTTACGAGCTGTACTCTTCACCCTTTCAAGTCTCCATTCTAACCCAAAACTGCAGAACTTTCCTACCTGACTGATTTTGTATGATGCTTGCACTGCTAATCCCACAGCTCCCAACTGATGTTGCATAATCTATCACAGGGCATTCCTAATCCCATTAAGAGCTGGCTATGAGGCCTTTCACTACTACAATGCCGCAGAGGGCAGGAGAGGTAAGACAAGGCTAGTGGTATTAATTTGGCCGGTGAAACATAAGGCTGCACTTAGAGAGAGACTTTACCGGCTTTGCTCTGAACATGGATATTTTAAATGTGGTTTGAGAGCTGCACCTGGAAGCCAAACTCTTCCAGGTGAAAATTCAAACAAACACTGAAACTTAACACAAATAGTGGAGAGAGAGAGAAAGAAATTGCAATGTTTTGTAGTATTTCCTTCCTTCTTTAACCACAGCCTTCATGATTACATGTGAAATGTAAAACAATGCTCTGTAAAGTGACTTTCCCATCTCCCTCCAATTGGACATACTGTATTCCACCACCTTTCACTAACAACAGTAGAGGGCAGCAATGCAACAATAAAGTGGTGGTTCAGATTGTTTGATATGAGGTAGTGTGAGTAGCTGACTCTATTTACATGCTCATTAATATTCCACTATTATTCCAAATATGACAATATTCCGAATTTGATACTTGTCATGTAAATAGCATGTATGTTTGGATATTCTGAATGAGGCCATATTCCGAATGTATCATTTTATGATTAAGACATGTGGGATATGTGAATATCATTCTGGTTTTAGGAGCATTCTTTGGACATGTATACAGCACATTCAGAATGTGTGTCTAAAATGGGGTTTTTACCACAGTCTGCGACACATTGCCCTCTTGCCTATTTACCCCTGCGCAGCCAAAATGAGGGGAAGGCAGACAGAAGGGAGGAATGAGAGGAGAGTGGAGAGCTGTTCAGGGTGGGCTGGAAAAGTAGAGCACGCCTTCACCACGACAGGGACAGAAGGGATTGGTTATTATTGTGACATGTAGCCATGGACTGACAGTGACGACTCGGTGTGATGCACCAGAAACACTCAGCAGTGTAGTAAAAATGGTACAACATAGGTACTAGATGTGCCTGTAACTATATATTTATAATGTCAGCCATGTCAGTATCACTTATACTGTCAATATCAGCAGCTCACTAATGTTTTTCACCTTGCTGGTTTACTTCACTGCCTGCAGAGATCTTGTGATTCCCGCTCCCACTGGAGCAGAGGAAAACCCTGAAAACCCTCTGCATGTAAACGGGAATATTAGTAGAATATTCATTTTCATTAGCCATGTAAAAAGCTTAGTAGGAATATTGTCTTTTTCGGAATAAGGGCAAAAACTGGAATATTTTGTGCATGTAAATGCATGTAAAATGTCACTGACTTTGTGGTAATGGTATCAATGCATGGACATTAGCTCAGGCTATGAGTCATGTGAGCACAAGGTGCCTGCTTGTCAGCCAGAAATGAACAGCAGAAACTTTAAAATAAAAAATGTAACCACAACATGGCGTGCAAAAAAACCACAAAATAAATTAAACATATTTAGTGTGTATCAGCTACTTTGGTGAATAGTTACATAATAATCTATCTATAAGCAGAGGTCAGAGAAGAATTTAGCATTGAAACTACACTACAAATGTTGCATTTTATGGTGGATGGTCAAATACGTATTTGAAAACTGTGTGTTGGCTTAAGATGTCATTGTTAACTGCAATTTATTTCTGATTTCTGTTATTAACATCCAGTAACTCATAGCATTTGTTTCCGAAAATCTGAACTACCTCTTTAAACCTGATGCATCCTGCCGCTAAACCACATAAGGAGAAGTAGAGAAAAGATGACCCATCCATAACCTCACTATCAAATCTAATAGTGGGTTCTGTTACGTTATGTAATGAGTAATGTAAAGTTCTATGGCTGAATAACCACTCTCAAACTTTCAATTTGGAATAACATTTGAGAAAAAAACACTTCCAAACTACTTTCAGTGAGATAGAAACATGCTGTAGAATCCTACTACTGGCATTTAGAGGAAATGAAACTGGTTGCGATGCTTCAGATCAACATATTGAGCAAGAAAACAAGTTTAGCATGAGAGCAAATTTGACATTATAAACACTTGCTTACTACAAATATGAGGCTTAATATACAGTGCAGCTAGTAGGAGCTACAATTGGTGGTTGACAACCTTATTGAGAAGATATTTCTAAAATGTTTTTTTTTTTTGACACGGGTCATAATTCCACTTTATTTTGTCTGGCTGGTGCAGCCAGTATCTGTTATCTGCTATCTGTTGCTGCATGTGAGGCACAGACCAAGTAAAATATTTTTAGATGATATTCGGTTTCAAAGTCTCAACAGTATTAAACACATATTAGACATACTGTAGATTAGTCTGAGCACTAAGTGCTGCCTCCATTTTCTTGAAATGTTTCAGTTAGAGAAAAAAAACACACTTCCCCGCATTGAGAGTGATGCTGATGACAAGTATTAACTTGCTTTGCAGCTTTTTCCAATTTAATCTGCCTCAGTTAGAAAAGCCTTTTTGTATCTGGATAAAAGCAGCTGTTCCAGACATATCACATTAGCAGTAATGGAGAAAAGGGGGTAATTCTTCAAAGACACATTCCTACATAGTACTATAGATACTGTGTGTTATTGCGTTTGCAGTACCTGGGTTGCTGTTGATGTCCACTTTGGGGGAGCGGGGCGCTGGCCTGGGAAGGACACTCTCATCCAGCGCTTTGGCGGCTGTGGAGTGTTGGGCCTTTTTAATGCTGGTGCCCTCTGCCTCCCACACCTGCTCCCCAAGAGTCAGCTGCACTGTGAAGATCTGGAACAGTGACACACGGAGTGAAAGACATTACCCGACAGCGACTGAATTTTTACCAACGTCCATCTGGGACCATATGGTAGGAGCTCCGTGTATTTTACATAATCAACATTCATTCATGAAAAGTGCTGAAAAGTCACGAAGCATCATCACAAGAGATAAATAAACAAGCGCGCATTATCACAGAGTAACAGTAGGTTTAACTAAAAATGTTGTCGAGCCAGTCACCTTAGCATGTGCAGGGCCTCTCTCATTGAGGAGCTTGTACTGTGGTTGGATCCTATTGAAACGGGCTAACTCATTCACCAAACACATTGGAGTTTTCTCTTTAGGGTTTGCCATGTTCTCCTGGGGCGGGCCTGAAAACAGAGCAAAGCAGAATACATGGTATACTGAGCAATGTGGTTACAATATCAGACAGAGAACTATACGCAGGAATCGTTATCATGTATTGACACATAATTTGATTGCCTGACAGATCACAGGACTGGCATGGGATATTTACATATTATAGCATGCGTCTTGTGCAGCATTCACAGGTCAGGAAGTATAATTATAATTTCTTATGCACAAGAAACAAAATTAACAGATCACTGAAGACATAAATGAGTCGATTTGTAGGAGAGATGTGAGTGTTAATTAAAGATATTTTCGTCACACAGCACAGGGGCTCAGGTGTGTTTTGATCTGTCTAAACAGGATTTTACATCCTTGTGAATAAACAACTGCTTTCAATGGAGTCGATTTAATGATGAGGGATATTATCAGTAATTTAGTTC
Source organism: Thunnus thynnus (assembly GCF_963924715.1). Lineage (NCBI taxonomy): Eukaryota > Metazoa > Chordata > Actinopteri > Scombriformes > Scombridae > Thunnus > Thunnus thynnus. The sequence goes on from NC_089537.1 coordinate 14,329,737, forward strand.
CTATCCGGTTAACATAATCATGTGGCAAGTCTGGAACACAAGAAGTGTTAAATATTCTGTTCCTGTTCAGAATAGGATTGGAAAAATTTGTATTCAGGTTGGGTTATCTGGTCAATACCATAAGATTTTAACAAGCAGTGGAGAGAACTGGTGCTGCAGCCCTATATGTCAGTTGCTCATCCCATGCCAACCTTTGTTTGTACTCTTTACACATAACTACAGCTTTAATCTTCAACTAGGTTGTCTATATTGTGTTGTTGACGGACAGTGCAACCCTTTTCCACTGACAATCAACCTGCATCCAAAGCGGGGCCTCAAAAGATGTGTGTGTGTGTGTATCTAGTGATTAGAATCCAATAATGCACAGAATCAGTGTTCGCTGCTGTATTTCAGACTGTTGTAACTGGTTTATCCTGGATTTGATTGCCTTTGTTTTATATTTTTTCCTCTTGTCATGTGTTGGCATATAGTGAATATTGTAGTTTCAATAAAGTATATGTATCTATCTATCTACAATTAATATTCTTATATAAATTACTCTAACATATAAACTTTGACTGTACAATGCTGGCAAATCTGCACTGAAACCTGTTGCGATACAAAATAAAAGATGCTGATGACGAGCAAATAGTCTGTAATTTGCTGGTAATTACAGAAACTAATTATCATGAATAATATTTAAGACCACAATGTACTGCAAAAATGATGGTAAGCTATTCTATAGACAGTCTACCTGGCGGTGAGGCACACACAGGGGCGTCCCCATATCCGACTGCAGGAGCAGGGCAGGCGGGTGTGGGGGCCGGGCCTGTGCCGTTGACGGAGGGCTGCAGACCCAGTGATCCTGGGCTGGCCATGGCCGTCGGGGGGACTCCGGGGGAGAGGCCAGGACCAGCCAGGGGTGCTGAGGTCTGTACTTTCACTTGAGCCATGCTCTATTCCTGCAAACAGACAAAAACATCAACAACTTTAAAGTTTGTTAGGAACAAAATGATCATGACAGACTAATCATATCACTTTAAACAGACTAGTGCTGGGAAGAATAAGTTGTTTAATGAAAAAGATCAAAATTAATAATGATTTTTTTTTTTTTTTTAATCAGATCACAGGTCTACACACAAATGCACTCATGAATTCAGTTTTTGCACAATTTAAAACTGTTGAGTGTCATTTGACAGATTTATGCAGGCAAAGCTAGGAGAACAGACTTCAAACTGAGCAGCCCTAGCCCTATCTCACATTCTGATCCGCTGGCAGCTAATACACCCAGACAATGAACCTTTATTTGAAGGAGCTTTGCTCATGTTACTGCTGCTAAGCTCCCCGGAAAAAGGAAGGGAATCCTGTGATATCAGCCTGAACAAGACAATGGACATTTGATCAAGTTTATTTGAGACTAAAGAGACGTAAGCAGACCTTCATTAAGTAGACATAGATTAATATGACCAGCAGAGAGGGACCACCAATCCTGTGAAAGTTAACAAAACACACATTAACTTCTTTATCTTGTATGCATGCAACATTTTAGTGAATGCAATTACACACAGGTCATGGCCTATGGGTATGCATGAGTAACATAGTATACAACCATCTATTTTTCATCAATGAGAGATGAAGATTGGGCAGGTAAATAACATCTTGCCAAGAGGGCTCTACTACTGGTTCACATTAATATGTGAGGGGAAATGAGAGAAATTCTTTACATGTCCCCGCAGAGGGCAGAGCAAAGGGGCAGCAACAGGGCTGAACTCCTGGAGTGTGGAGACAATTCACTGTCTGCCGCTTTATGAAATGCTGGCTATGAACCTGGCATCTCTAGGTGATGGACAGTATCTTTAATCATCATGTCACCCTGAAATAATCTATAAGATCATTGAACTGAGTATGTAAAAAAAACAAAACATTGGTATCTTTATCATCTTTAATTAATAGATCAAACTGAAGACAGGTTTTAGATATCACATGGGTAAATGGAGAAGTATTGCAGGTTTTCAAATGTCAACTCTTGTATGTGTTTCCCCCTGGGATCATGATCACAGGTGTTATCCGTGTTTACTGTTTACAATTGAGGGCCATGGCTGGACTGGGGTAAACAACACAGCAATGACCATATCCCGAAAACAACTGATATCGACTGTATTCACAGGATTAAATGCTATTTTCTACTCTGACGTGTGACCACAATTCATTCCGTTGCAATCAATATTTTCCTCTTTATATCTCCGGTGCATCTTGGAGTGCCCCTGAAGTTCTCGGGGTCACTTTTTTTTTCTTGCTTTTCTTTTAACACTCTCGCAGCAACATGCACAAATATAAATGAGAAATCAGCAACCTGAATGCATGGTTGTCTTGCACAGTAACTTGAACATGGAGGTGGTGTTAGGGTCGACTGGCTGTCTGCAACCCCTGAACCTACATTACAGCCTCGACTGTGTCCAGCTTAGCAGGAAGCTAACGTAACCAACAAGCAAACGGCGTTTCCTGCAAATGTCAGCTCCCCAAAACGCGCCAACGGAATGGGCAAGCATGCATGCTGTCATTATTAGGTCACTGTGATTTCTCTTAATGAATATACACCATCTAGCCGCCTCCTGTTACGGTAGTTTAGCCGGTTTAAAGCTCATCATGGCTGATCGGCCGAGCACCCCTCTAGCTAGCATCTCCACACCGCCCCATCCTTCCACGAAAGTGTGGGGAATTTCAGTCCGCCGCAACGTATACGGACTGACGACAGCGTGGCGAATAATCCTGACACTATCTGACAACACAGGGACAAATATTTTAGGGTATATTTTACCTTTGTCCAGGGCCAGACCCCAGTTACACCTCCAACATTGGCAAACACTAAAGAGAACTGGATGGAAGTGGGAACAGACCACCTTATTTGTCTGGGTAAAAAATGAAAATACGTCCAGTTAGAGGCAAATGACTGTTCGTTTTAATATTTTATGTGTATAGTTTGTGTTTTGTTTCTTTTGCCAGTGTTAAATATTGCACATCGCTGTCTTACCATCATTCGAGTTCGAGTTGAATCTTGAATGAATCGGCCACCCCCGCGGTGAGCACAGTGGTTTAGTCCTAGTTTGCTTCCTCAGAGACTGAAACAACTTTGATTCAAAACCTCAATGAATCTTTTCTAACTTGTTTTCTTCAAAGTGTATCAATGTTGCGGATCAGTTTGATTCAATAACATATAACTGTGTGATGCATATTTCTAGACACAACTATTATAGTTACTTGAAATTACCCTTTATGTTTTTATCTTTTTAAAAAATGGCCTATTTTTCCTCAGAAAAACCTATAGAGTAAGCTTAATTATGGAGTTAATTATAAAGCTTAGACCTAGGCTGTTCTGCCCAGAGGAGAACAGCACTTCCTGCACCTAGCAGGATTAAATGCCTCTGCTCATGGGCACTTCGGCAAGACAGGTGTTCACCTCAGGCTTGAATGAGGAGACCTGTCTCATAGTAAACCACCAGATCTGTCAGCAGGCTCCTCAGACAAGATACCACGTCCCGTCCTGGCAGTGAGGCTCCTGCTACAAGATGATATGACGGTGGTCATGGATGTTATTATGTAGGTGGTGATGATTCTGGGGCCTCACAGCTGGAGAGGACCCACATAAATCCCAGTGGGAACCATTTATTCAGGTGTACTATCAAAGGGCCTATCATTCCTAGCTACAACTCTGTATGCACATGTTCTATTCTGTTAAACTTTGAGTTTTTTAGTTTAGGACACGAAGTGAGAAAATTAAAACAGACTCAACAAAATATTATATGACTAACCTGCTGCTACTATATGAGCATTAGTCAAAAAGCAAGAATGTGAGCTGTAGATAGTCACAGGCACATCTGACAAGAATACTGCTGTGGTGTGCCCAGTAGATGGTGCTACTAAACCACTTTTTCTAGTGTTATGGCAGTCAGCTGTGTGTCACAGACAAGTATGCTCTCTTGTACAAAGGTAAAATTCTTCAGTGTGACACGCTGTTAGGGATTCTTTGTCTGCTTCTGCTCTCTCCCACACAAGCACAGTTACATAATGTCAAGCAGTCTAATGTCTGGTACTGCGAAGGACACAACTTGTGCAAAACTGTGACTGATTTGTGCTTGAATAAATATTTCAAGCATTTAGGGGAAAGGGGCTCACCATTCAATATTTGCCCCCAGTTTATTTAAGGTGCTACACACTTAATTTAATAACAAAAAAATAAACAAAACTGAATGAAAGTTCATGAGGAGTAATTGATAATGAACACCTTTTCAAATTTGGCCAACATTAGTGCACACAATAAGGAAGAAGAATACATGTAGTTAGGGGTTGAATAAAATTTAAAGACCAAACAGGATATATTAATCCATCCAAAGGCTTGCAATGTAAGATTTTACATTTCTGCAATACATTATTCCCCAATTTGGTTCAGCCTGCCATGTTTTTGACATTTATGGTTTGACAGATGTAAATTCACATAGCTGATAATGTGCAAAATATACTTTAAACGGGAAGTTTTGCAATGAAAAGACTGCTTAAACGATGTGACTGACCATGTGTCACTTTCATCAACACCTTTTTGTCTCTGCTCTCAAAGTGTCACTGTAGACATCCTTAATGTGATGTATTTTTAGCAAATACTACAGGATTCCAACACAAGAGTCTCCATCTCTCTTCTTCTCTTTGTATAAACCGATTACTATACAGGATTTGATTGAACTTACTTTTCAATGAAACTGAGCTTTAAAAAGGATAGAGGGGTAGGAACCAAGTGATCACATCTACATTTTTTATGACACTATACCTCCCACACACATCAATGTAAGAGAGAGAGACTATATTTTGTTTTAATGACTTCCATCATAAAATCCATTACAGACGCTTTACATATTGTGCAAACCAGGGTTGAATAAAAGTGATCTTTGCTTTTATTATTGATTATGAAAATGAACAGGCACCTATTACATGGAGCTTGCACATCCCAGAACAAATTTTCAAATATAAATAACACACCCTCATTAGTGTTGATCACTCACAACAACCTGCAAGCTAAGAGTTCAAACCACATTAAAAAGAGGAAAAAAAAAAAAAAAACCTAAGAAAAAAAAAAAAAAAAAAGAACATGTCACATCCAAACCCTTGTAACATAGTCACTCGCAAGTTTTTTTTTCAAATCTCTACTGATCTACTGCCCACTGGGTGGAGGCTTTTTGTCCCCACGCTAATGCTGTCGTGACTGCATTTTACACAATCGTTTCAGTCCTACTGTCTTTTTTTCCTCACAGCACGTTGACAGCAGATAAGACCGTTTACAATGAAGCTAATAAAATAAAATAAAAATCATTGGTTAAATAGATGTCTTTTTAAGTTATCAATATAAGTTTTGAGATAGCGGTGTGCTGTGGTAATCTCCTCTAAAGTATAGAGTATCATCACATTCACTCAAGTTTATTCAAGAAACTCAGCTAGACCCTGGGAAAAAAAAATAAAAATAATAATAAGCAAATGGAATACAAACCCAAGATGGAAAATTCAAGTATCTCTGACTGGATGGCGATAAACATTTCTTTAGGAATGGAGTGATTACAGTCGGAAATGACAAAAGAGCCACGTAGCCTCTGGAGGTGAGGTTTGTAATACCCCATAAACCATTACCTAAAGTTATGGAAAGACTCGTAGCTGTCACAATGTCTGATGCCAATAAGAAAGAGTAGGGTTTTAAAATTGCATGCACCCCCACTGTAAAACTACTAAACTTTTTTTTTTTTTTTTTAAACCAACAGTTGTGTTTGCTGCTGACTGTACACATCCTAATTAGCAAAAAGATGCAGACTAACTTCCAATGAAAGCACTCCTATTATCATTCTGCTATAAAGTAAACGCATCACTTGCTAATGTCTTTCACATCATCCAACAATTTAAAGACTTATATACAATAGTTTCAGACATGTTATAATTTTACAACATAACAGTCTCTTTTGGTGAAAATATAGTTAAAATATCTGATAGGTATCTTTTTAGAGGTGATCTCTTTATTGAAAAAAGTACCTGAGCCAAAACTCTGACCAGGGGGAATCACAAAAGCCTCGCCTTTTACGACTTCTATAAAGACTCTCCTTTTCGTCATTCACTACCATTGTGGAGATCGAACCAAAATTTAAATAATATAAAAAAAAAAAAAAAAAAACATACTGACCCATCAAAAACACCCTGCCCTCCCCTTTTCAAAGTATCAGCTAGTTGAAAAACAGTACAAAAAAAGAACTCAAGACATTTAAAAATCAGACATTTTAGAAGATTAAAGCATGATATTAAAAAATAAATGTATCGTACAAATAAAAATGGATCATGCGACAATGTTCTCTTGCAGACATTCTTTAAATGGAAGAGAGAGGCCGCCGCACATCTTCCGAGGCTGGACTAGCGAACACTACACGAGTTCAGCCCAACTTTACGGGGAGATGTACGCTGAGGTCATCGGAGATCTAATATCACGCCCTGTTTTATTCCCGTCTGTACCAACATTCTGGCCGACAGCAGGAAGAACTGCAAACCAAGTCTCAGGTTGGAAGATGAAGAGGAATACTGTGTTCACTCTTGATAAAATGGTTACAAACTAAAAAAAAAAACCTTTAACTTGATAAACAAGTGGAGGACTGCTTACAGCACAACTGCAAGTTGGGAATAATGTACTAATAGTGCCTTTTTAACTAGATACTTTCACAGTGCATATAATAATAATAATAATAAAAAAAAGAAAAGAAAACAAACAGATGAAGCATTTTCTTGGGGTTATGATGGTCAGATCCCTTCCAGAAAACGATTAGATTTGGATTTCTCTTTGTAGGCCCAAGCATGCATCCATCGGTTATTATTGCACAACACAAGGACCTTAAAATGCACCCACACACAAACGAAAAAGTAACAATAATAATAATCTGAAAACAGGAAATATAATTATCTCACTACAAATCCACCTTGCTTGCCTGCTTGCTGCATTACTACCCTTTTGCCTAAAACGATCCATCTTGGGTGCATCAAAATGTTCCATTGTTTTTCGTTCTCTATATTACAACCGACTAAAACATGCATCCAACTGCCCAGGGGAGGGAGGGAGGGGGGGGGGAATGCAGTCAAGAGCCTCCAGCGCATGGTGTCCATTGTTCCAGTCAAAGGTCAGAGTTCAAAGACTGAATGATTAAAAAGTGCTTTATGTAGGTCAGTAGGACTTCTTTCTTCTACGATTATTACAAAGTTTGTACATTAGCATGTATCATCTGTGAAAGCAAATGATAACCAAAGATTATTAAATTACATTACGTGACAATTCTCTTTACTTGTGCCTCTTGTGTTGAAATACTCACCGTGATACCACCATTTTGTCTTCTTTGGATTTTTGTTACACGTTCTTACATAAAAGGAGTTATCAGGCGGTCGTCTCTGCAAGAAGAGAAACGGGATTCCATTAATACTTTGACTGAACACGTGACAGAGATCACCGTTTAGTTTACATCAATCAAAACATTTGTCCTCCGAAAGCGTCATTCCAGGTAACATACCTTTTCTTTGCAGCTGGACAACATGCTGATAATGCTAAGACAAACTGATTGCACTGAGAGGGCTGGCGACCAATCTTCCGTTAGAATAGACAGACAGATGTGACCGTTGCTATACACATGAGGGTGGACAGGTATATTCTCTCCTGTGAACATTACCTGTGACAGTGAAAATAGAGAAAAACAAAACAGTGGTTATTAAGATAATTCATTGAATGTAGGCTTGAGTTTGTATTTGTCGCTTGCAACTAGATACATATATAACTGAGTTACAAATGAAAGTAGTGTATTTTGATGTGTTTTCAACATACATACGGCAGGAGTTGTTTGAGAAGACTCTATTGGCCGCATTTTAAGCCTGAAGGTGGTGAGTATTTTATGCTAAAAAAAAGTTTAATAACCTCTAACATATTTCATACTGAATTGAGGGCATTTTGGTGGTCAGAGATACAAATTAAAAAGGAATAGTTGTATGGAAAAACTTTCATTAACGACAGAAAATAATGAGACTTGCTGTATAAGCTCAGGCTTAGCTCTCTACAGGGAAATGAGGCTCTGGGATTAGGACAGAGGGGCCGAGATGGGGTGAGAGAGGGGAAGAGCGAATAGAGACTGGAGACTAGGAGAGGAGACGTGTTTTGTGAAATAAAAAATAAAAACTTTAAAAAAAATGGGGACATGTTCTATAAAAAGGATGGGAGCGTATTAGCCATTAAAAGGGTGCGAGAGTCGAGGCTGGACAGGAAGATACAGGAAGTGTGATGAGAAGAGAGGGACTTAAGATCGTGGTGCTGAAGTAGAGAGAAAGGGGGTCTGAGTGGGTAAAGAGACTAATGGAGAGTAACAATGGGTTGAGGCAGTCTGGCACCAGACAGGGCCTCACAGGAGAGTAGAGGCTCTACATTACAGGGCTGGGTGGGAGAGGAGGGGAGGAGGGGGGGGATAGGAGCTGACACTAATGTGAAACCATAAAAGATAAAAATGTAATATATTTACTGGCTATATACAAAGAAAAGTGTGCAGAGGATGAACATATGAGTGGCTGCAGGACATCATGCAGGCAACATATTTCAAGGTCAGTATTCAGAGCACGAGCTTAGAGCGAACAGGTACTGCAGGCAATATACTGTTGATTTCCTGTCTCAATACCCATCTACTTGTGTTTTTGTATCCTGTTCTGTGCTGCTTTTGTTGATCTGTATGCAACAAAAGCTTATAAATATAATTAACATTAATAAATATGTTCACTTTTGCAAGCAAGCTGCACATTTTCTTTCGGGTGTAACTCTTGGATCTCTTATTTTCCACACTCTGATTTAAATGTATTATCAACAAAATCAATTTGACTTATTAACTTTAATTGCCTTAAACTTAATAAATATTTGCACAGCCAGGGATAAACTCAAAGAATCAATTGGAAGTAAGGGAGACATATGGTGGGAAAACCAGAAAAAACAGCCCAAAAAAGACAAAAGTTGCAACCGATCGCCTGACATTGTCAAAAAAAAAACTGCAGATGAAAGAGTTTCGTAAGCAGCTGGATGAGGCCGTGAGAAAATTTCAACAAATTCAGCCAGTCAGCTTACCCACAGTGTGGAAAACAAACCTGGCATCAATTTTTTTTGGTAGCCGACACATTTTTTTTTCCTGATAATGATAGCGTTCAGCATGGGGGTTTTCCAAAATGAAGCACACATCTTCAGCGCTGTCAGAATGCAATACACAGTAACAACTAAAGCCCCTCACATAACCAATAATGCATTTCAGCAGTTATCGCTCAAGTTCCCTCAGGGGCCCCCCCGAGAAGAGTCCAACAGAGGCCCACTTTGACAGCCTGGCCTTCCTTTTGAGATGAGAGGATGGCAGCTAAGTAGCTATGTTTATCTAATTTTCTCTACACTGGCTTGTTCTCTATTTTTAGGTGGGCCGCCTCCCGATAAGTGAAATAAGATTGGTGAGTTAAACTAATCCCCTCAAACACGGCTTCGGTGCTGTGTCTCTGTCAGTGATTCCTGGCTCCAGTGTTTCCAAGCCGAGATTCATTCCACTAACAACTGCAGAGCTGATGTGTTTCATGTGATTATTTGCAGGCATGCACGGTGGATATACAGGATTGTTTACACAGGTCTTCGGTTCTTTTATTTTATTAGGAAAAGTGACACCTCTGTACGCTGTACCTTCACACCTTGAGTTAACTTCATTATTTAAACAATCGATCACTGAGAATGGTTGTCTCACATTTACACAGGAACAGTGTAGTCAAAACTAAACTGAACCGGACTGTATGTCAGTTGGTTTATTTGCATCCAGCGAAGACAGGACTTTCTAGCTCCTGAAGACAAGATGGTAAATAGACTGCACATTTACCCACATCCACATACTCACTCACTCACTCACACACTGACGACCAAGCCACTGGTTCTTACCTGAGGTGAATCAAAAGGATATCGACTACTAAATTTGAAAAGCAGCTGAAATTTCTCTCCTTCATACAGTGTGCCAGGTGCTCCCTCCATGTCTACAATCCACCTAAGAGAAGGCACAACATTGACATATGTTAAACATCTCATTTAAACAAAATAAGTCAATACCTTTAAACATCGATTAGTCAAAAACAAATGTTAAACTGGCAACAGATCATTGAGAGGTCTCATTTCGTGCCCTAAAACCTCGATTGGAGGCGACATACCAAGAGGGTTCAAACTGTTTCTAGTACTACCACTTCTTCACTCTAAATTTTTATACTTATTTCAAACAATGTGACAACCTTCGTGTTAAAGTGTTATAAAATGTAACAAACTACATTCCTCCTGTCAAGTCATAGTATTAGATTTAACACTCAACAAACGTTTACTGTTCCTGAGAGGGAATGGTTTTGGCTATGCTTTAACTGTGTTTTTTTTTTTTTAAACTAATGGTTAATAATGTACTCTGTGTTCTCATCATTTTGGAGTACATTAGTTGGGAACATGCACTGAATAACTTGCATGGATCCTATCTCATTATCATTAAAAAAGAATCAAACCTAATGCGAGCTGCCAATGCTGCAGCAAGTGTGTAATCAAAAGCTTTCAGTCTGACTCATTCCAGTGACATTCAATATTCAGCTGGGTTATGACAGGGGTTTAGTAATAATGTGATACTCTATTGATCCAGTGGACTAAATCTATTTTCGCTTCTGTAGCCTGGCGACGGAACTGTGCTGACTGAGCTGGTGGGGATTCAATGTCTTGAATTGGCTCTGGATGGCAGATTATTGAAAACACAAGGGCTTGATCCAGGAACCTTAGAGTGAAGGACAGTCTAGCTTCTCAGTATTCCTCTATGCCTGAATCCCGGAGGATGCGTGTAGCTTCACTGGCAAAAAAAAAAGCCAAATATTAATGTCTCGAAAAATTTATGGGGATTGCCTGCTCACAGAAGAAACCTCAAAAGGAGACGAAAAAGGAACACTGATGGCAGCATCACAATCTCTGACCTAATTTCTTCCAGGCAAGCAGTGCAGATAGGACACTGAGGAGACTTGTGGCTGTTGTTCGGATTTATAGCCTTGTGTCAAATGTAGCCTGGGGCGCATGATCATTTAGGCCAGCATATGAGGTCAGTCCTGTTTTAAACTTCACCCTTAGAAAGTCCAATGGTTCAGAGCATCTGAAAGGGGCCCTTCAAGAAGTAAAGCTTAGAAAGGGATGCAGTATCACTGTACGTTGCGCCTGAGCTACACCTGATGCAACCCACGCTGACAACAGGAAAGGACTCCAAGGACACTGGGCTCATCTTGCTCAGATTCCCCACAGTCAGGTGATAATATGATCCAGACAACGAAAATAACACTGAGCCCCAGTGAAAGTAGGGAAAAGGGACAATCTGAACACATACAGTACATGAGTGACTCTGCAGTGCTTTGAAGCAGGAGTTTCCCCTGTTCGCGATGGTTGACTCATTGCACTATCGAGCAAAAACATCTGCACGATTACACGGAAAGACGGCGTACTTTATAAACAAAAGCTATAAAACTGAAAACACATGGACACCTTATCACCATCACACACACACAGTATTGACACATACAGATGTTTGTTTATGAAAGAGGTTAAGGTTAGCTTGACTTTCAAGCAGGAACAGAGTATTTGTGTCTTACTCGATTAGGACTCACTGGATAAAAAGGGAAAATCCCTACTAATGTCAGTCATCATAACATAAACATACCCAGGCTCCACTGTTTGTCATCAGAGTTGAGAAAATAAGACACACCCATACGAACCGTCTCAAACCATGACGCACAGTGAACACAGAAGCCAGCTGAACTGGTTGGGAGACTTGAGTCAGTCAAGCAAAACACAGAACATTTGTTGATTTGACCGGGTGATTGTTATCAGATGAGGATGAAGCCAACATAATAGATCTTTCGTTGTTACAAGATTTTCCTAAACTTTTAAGAACCAAAGCACTGTCCACATATTCCATCTTTCTAGACAACGCTTGTGTCTGAAATCATCCCCTTATTCACTCATTCACTACTCCCTTTATAATAGACAATATAATAGACAAGATTTTGGACACTAACTAATCATTGGCATTGTGTGCAGCTGTACTGTACATGCCATGGACACTACTTTTTTTGTACTATTGTGGAATTTTTGAAGGCGCTATAATGCACACTCAGCATTCAGACACTCAAATAAAATAGCAGAGAGTGAATGTAGTGCACTATTTAGTAAATAGGGGATGATTTCGGACAGAGCCAACGATGCTAGAAGACATTCTGAACAGCACAACAACTTCCAAAGTCAATGTTGTGAGCCTGCCGCCTAAGGACATTTGAATGACAGCCAGAAATCCGTCTCGAATCATTTTTCAGGACCACAACCCAGTTCATCCTTACTGCTTATCAGACACAATTTGACTCACACAGACAGTATTCATGGGCGTTTAAAGGATCACCACGACACCCAGACAGAAAGGTCAGCTAAGTAGCCTTGGTTCCTTGCTATCCTAGTCCAACTCCTGCATGCCAACCGTTAAATATTTTATGAGGACGAATAAGTGACACTGTGCATTAGAGACACTCTACTGAGGGGGCCAGAGCTGCCAGTCACTAGAATGACCCTGATTCCTCCTCAACAGTCGCTGCTGAGGCTACAAGAGCTTTGTGTCTTCATACCAACTACAACAGCCATCTTTACTACATGTGTGGCACCAAGCATGCCCACCACACTGCTCTTTCAGAGTGATGAGTGATCCCATTTGCACAACCGCATGGGATTTGTGGCATTTATTGACTATGTGTAAACCCCATTCAATGACTATTAAGCATAGGTGATAGTGTCATTAAGTGTACTCTGTTTGAAAGGCACCTTTAATGCTGACATGCTGGAAAAATACATTTTTAATTTAGAAAAAGACGAGGAAAATACTTACTGTGTTATGGTGTTCTGTACACTTTTTTCATTGAGCGTCATTCCTGGGGGTGGATCATTTTGCAGGGCTAATAATTCCTTTTGTAGCCTTTTCTGTTAAAAAAAAGAATGTATTGTGGGTTTCTACCACACTCATAAACGTTGATATATTGCGCCACAACAATATAAAGACCATAATGAAGTATTAGCAAAAGTAAATCGATTATAAACAAATTTACTTATGGAAAATACTGCCCACTTGTTCTCTCACTTTATTAAAAGACACATAAACAACCCACCTTAAAATATCTATATGGAGATATACAATATAATTCAATAGTAGTGCGATTATAGTCATGTAAGTGTTAATCAAAAAAAGCAATACCATCCAGGGAGGATGCTGAAGAAATGACTCATTTGCACTCGCTAAGAGCAGCTTGTATACTGCCAAAAATGAACGACTAGTGGCAGATAAAACAATAAGTGGAAACAAGCAACAAACCCATTTGTGAACTCAGATAATAGGCAAATCTCCCTCGACTCGACACACAGTTAACTATCGTTATACAAGCGATGCACCTGTTCACCCCAAGAGGAAACTGCTCAATCTGCGCACTGCCTCGTTAGCAAGCTAACGTAAACGTCGGCCAAATAACAGCCAGTACACATTTAAAAAGAATACAAATACAATTCAACTAGGGAACATTACATTCCTTGAATTATCATTGATGTCTTCCTAAGAAAACAAAAATAATTAGTCATCAACATTTAGCTCCAGGAAGTGGTTTCTACGCCTAGCCTCCTCGACTTGGTTGCTGTTGATGATGATGGGCTAGTTGTGTTGCTAGCTAACACCAAGCGCTGAGCCTTTTACAGTTTAGGACAAATATCATCGCTTTTTACTTTAATGTCATCACTACTTCGAACAAATACATGTACGTTAATGAAGTGGTTAATAAAATGCCAGGAAAAGACCGCGCTGAAGGTCAGGTACATTGTAAATTTGCGATCGCTGTCAATTGTATTCTTACCTGCATCGACGCCATGATGGAAACCCCCCCTGCATCAGTGCAGAGTGGAGGAGGAAACGTCAGCTGGTCACGTGACAGGAGAAGTTGTTTTTGACAGAAGAAAACAATCCACCGACGTGCTCCCTTCAGAGGCAGGACCCCAGTCACCCCTACCTCTTTTTTTGCCGACTATTTGGAATCTCTACAACTAATTTTAATAAAATAGATAAAATCTGATGTTAAATCCACACAGGACATTAGGGAGGGTGAATACATCACATCCCTGATCCAGGGTCACACTAAATATTGTCTGATGTGCAATATTAAAAACATACTGCTGATTACAAACATTATATATTCTTCCTAAATTACATTATAAAGCACAGAAAACTTTCCACTTTCAGCAGATGAATGTGAAAACAGTCTTCCAGTGTCAAACCCTGCATATACATCATTTTGCACAGCGAAGCTCAAACATCCAACTGTAGGAACAAGGAAAAAAACACATTTTTAAGTGGAGAGTGACTTTAAGTAAAAGTACTCATTATGCAGTCTGGCTTCTTTTAGAGTGTTATATTATTTTTAGTATAATATATTGTTTGTTTTTATCACTAATAAATAAAAAACTAATAAATACATGTATTTATATAAAGCATTTTAATGCTGTAGTTCATCAACGTGGAGCCAATTTTAGATACTTTTGGGTACTTTTGGGATTGATAGTAATAATACTGCATCATATTACTGTATCATGTTTTTATAATGATAACAATAATACTTACTATATATATACTATATAACACCATTCACACAGTAATGCAGCTCAAAGTGCATAAAAGGCTTTTTTTTAAAAAGAACAATTACAATATTAAATTATTTTATTTTATATAAAATCTTAACCTGAAAAGTAACTATAAGTGGCAAATAAATGTAGTGGACTAGAAGTACAAAGTAACATAAAACAGAAATACTTAAGTAAATGTACTTACTGTAGTTACATTCCACCACTGTTGCTGTTATCTTATTAGAATTTTAAGTCCCAGCTGTGATATCCAAAAATCATATTAATACCTGGCAAGGTGTGTATAAAGAATAACAAAGGGCAAATTGTCTAAAGCACAGGAATATATAATATATTCATTTATCAGTGTCAGCAAAGTTTGGCACATTTGATTAAAGTGAGCTGTAATATGACTAAGCCCCATTACATTTCCCATAAAAAATAAAGCATCGCTCTGCAGCCAGTGTTGAAGTGTGGTGGTGGTGATGTGAGCTCTTATCTGATATGGTTCGCCCAAGGAGTAATTTAATAAAACAGATAATAGCTCAAAATACTCTCCATATTTCTCATTATCATTTAGCATTACAGTATATTATGCAGCAATATGTTAACACATTGAAAATTTTTTGGTATTTGAGGCCATATATGTTGAAAGCAACTGCATTTGATCCCACTTGATGATCCCATTTACACTTTATCTAGTGTGAATAAGAACATGCATATTGTAAATATCATACTATACAGCCATAACTTTCCTCCTGAACATGTATCATGCATTTGCTTATCCGGCCAAACACTTATCTGTTGATTAGGTCACAATGTACTCACATTATGAACTACCCCCTTCATCATCCAGGAAAAATCAGACACATCTTTCGCTTGGTGACACATTAGTGGTTCACTGGAACAGCGCAGGAACAAATTAAGTCTTTCCAGGAAAATGTTCTGCTAAATTAGATTACTGTCAGTCTCCTAAAATCAATTTTCATCTCACAGTTGGCATTCTGTTTGGAAGCACCTACACTAATTTGACCCTACTGTATGAACTGACCACATTTGAGATGCAACATATTTTCATAATGCAATTTCAATGGTTATAACCTCTTACAATGAAAACATCAACCACTGTGGTTCCCCCATTACAAGAGAATACAGGGTATAACGATACATTACTCATTTTGTAACAGCTTGTGAATTTTAATTACATTTCCTCACTGTTATTACATTAATGTCCTAGATAATTAAACAAATCTACTAGGTTTCCCTAATCTGCTGCGAACTGCTTTGCAAGGCTCTTTGCAGTCAAATATTTTTCTATTGTTTTACTAGTACTACACTAAAATACATAAAATATGGTGCAAGCGCTATTTGAAAGTGGTATTACAAGTCAGATATACTTCTCATGAAATAAGGTAGCGACAGGAATCAAAGTGCTCACCAAACAAGTCTTTATTAGGATGGAGAGGCGAGGAAAGATTTTGGGGGCAAGGGGACACATTTGTCACATTCTGGGCAAGTGATGCAGCCTGCCATATTCATTCATTATATTAAAATGAAATCCTTTAATACTAAAATTATGAAAGAAATACAGGTGCAAAAAAAAAAAAAAAGAAGAAGAAATTAAGAAACATCTTCTGGTGGCATACACATTTTTGTTTTATATGGTTTACATAGCAAAACAAGTTAAATAGTCAAAATAATCTAAAAGTATTTTAAGCTGCTACATTATCTCTGTAACTTTAGCAATCCAAAAAGTTTGCAGCCATGAGCAGTTCCAGTGCGATCTCCGGAGCTATGGGAAATTCAGGTATTTCTGTAGAGCTGTTGGTGTAACGGACCTTGTAGGTGAAGTACATGCAGACCTTGGACAGGACATGGGATGGGATTTCCCTAAAGTTGACTTCATTGGTTTCATTCTCAGCAAACTGACCTGCATGGAGGGTTACAGAAGGTGCCATCAGTAATGAAAACAAAAACTGAAACATATACAATTATGAACTCAGGCAATTAGTGACTTATATCTTTGAATATCCTATTCTGCTGAGCAGCTATTATAGATAATTCTGCAAGATACTCCCCCCTCCAAAAAGAAAAGAAACAAGAGCATGGCAGCGTTAACAGTATCTGGTATGTTTAACAGCAGGTAACAAAACCACTATATAAAAAGGAACATAGTGCCACCAACTGGAGAACAAATTAATTTGAAGTATAGCAGACTCAATCTCCTGTCTTACCAAATCACAAGTAAGTAAGCAAGCAAGCAAAGTATCACCAGTAGACTATACAAATCCTTTTACACGCACACACTTTGAAGGGAGACAGGCCAGTACTGCAGTTAAGAGGGTGACAATGTGGTTGCACAGTTATGATCCTGGTATCCCACACCATATATGTAAATGTCAGCATAGGCTGACAAACCTTGTTCCTACTTCACATTGCCAGAAGAGCTGCTCTGGTTGTAATCTGGCCCGTTGGACATGTCAGTAATTTTTACAGACTGTGCACTTCTGCACCAATAAAGATTCCATTATATTTTAGCTACTTTTAAATGGCCAGTAAAAATAATCTCAGGTTACACTGCTCCATGGGACATACAGTACAGTGTGCTGTGATTAAGACAGTGCCGCCTGAAGATCTTCAATCTTCTTGTGGAACAGTTTTGTTCTACAGTACCTCTATAGCTGTAATAACTTTCAGTGTTGTATCTACAGTTTACAGTAAAGTCATATGTATCTGAGCCGAACCAATAATTACAAAAAGCACAACTCCCTCAATGTCAAAGTTGAAACTCTTCTCCAAAACCTCCAGTTCCTGGTTTAGTTTCTTGTCTCCCATTGGGGCTCTTGGAAGAATAAATCTTGCTTAACCTCCAACATTTATCATATCTCCAATCAACCAAAGACAACTTCCCACCTCTCCTGGCTGGTATAATCAAGTCTTTAATCCCAAAGGCATATTCAACCTTAGTACTGAGAAATGTCTTGTAATGTCTTGTCTTGTAATGCACAAACAGATTAAAGAATGGCTGCTATCTAGCAGTCTAGATAGAAAACACCATGACCTAATCTAAAATGTCAAAAGTGAGACATATTGTTGTATTATATCTTATTTCATATCAAATTTGACTGCTGCATCAGAGGTCCACAGGATATAATACAATTAAAAAAAAATAATGCTAGAAATTTGCTAAGCATTGATGTAAATTTCTGGGAATGACAGGTTATTACTAATTGCTATTAAAACTTAAGTGGCTCCAGTTAAAATCAGCTCGAAGATCATTGAACTTTTCCATATGTAATCTGCCTGAATCCTCACCTGGCCCGCTCAGCATGGCTTTGATAGTCCCAGACGTCAAGGCATGTTCTCTTTTCACGATGAATTCATGGCCATCTGAAGATATCAACTTCACGTACATGGCATCTGGCCCTTCGCAGCCACCGTAGGTTCTCTCTTCACCATCTGTGAAGCACACACTGACAGTCTCAAACAGGTGTAAGACAAAGCTTAAGGCGCAACTCACACATCTGACCAGCTGTACTAACAGCAGCAGGACATTTTGTAATTTCTGTAAGAAACCCTCACTGTGTCAATTCACATACAATTTTTCTGACATTTTCTGAATATGAACATGACATTTTAGGCGAACAAGCAACATTAATTTCTGGAAAGGTTCAGGATAAAATATAAGTCAGTTAATAACTCACCCATCCTGTTCCGGCTATTTCTGTTCCTAGAGAAGAGCACAGAAACATACACAAAAATCAGTTAATAGGGCAATTAGCAGCTCGGAAATAAAATACAGAGTATTATAGGCTGGACACTGTAATGACATTGTGTAAAATAATCACACTTGCGTTAAGGTTTCCGTTAGCTAGGCCTTAAAACATTTTAAGCTTATTTCTAACAACACCAGATAAAATAACTAACAATAACGTAACGTTACCAGAAAACATATTGTTCAGAGAAACCAGAATATATAAAGTATAATTTCTCTGCTCTAATCCAATTTTACAACAAATCACGGATGTGTCATGTCTTTCATTAAATCAAATGTTTTTAACTGAGTTCGCAGCCGTCGGTGTTAGCTAACGTCGGCTAAATTACGTTGCTAACAAGCTAACGCCTCGACAGACGAACGGTTTAATTTCTTTAATCGGTTGTTCAGTCTTTAAAAACACCTATCATACGAACTGCCAAAGACATACTAAACACAAGAGCGTGTAATCGACACGTAACAGTGTTTCTTACCACTCTTCAACTGGATGTGGAGTGGAGATTGCGTTTCTGCTAACGGTAGCCACTAGGCTGTCGATACCCGGAACCAGTTTGTAAGAACACCCGTCCGTTTTAAAATGTATTCCGTAGAATTTCACTTGCAGAGAGAAACGATCCTCCTATCCTTTTATGGCAAACTGAATTGGCATAAAAATGTGGTTAAAAGGTAATAGATAATAATAAGGTTAATAATAAAGTAAGTGAGGTCTCTTTTAGATTGCACCGAATAGAGACTGTAAAGCTTGACTGGATATTGAAAATGTCTGTGTATCAGAAAAAGAAACCATTTATATCTCTTTATTTCATGGTATTTGCACAAAAAATATTCTGGACAAACATAGAGAATTTTAATATACACTCACTAGCCACTTCATTAGACACACCTGTACAATGCAATACAATCCAAGTTGGTATCTCAATTATTCTGGCAAGTATAATATAGTAGATGCTATCTCTGGATAATGAACATTTACACTTCTGCTGTCCAATATAAGTCTGTGTCACCAGATAATAAGTTTAGATAAGAGAGGGGAAATAAGGATATTCATTTTTAATTTGAATAAAGAGCTGAGATGACTTGCCGAATTTACACTAGTGTACAGGCCATCCTTGAGGAGATGAGATTGTGCTCTTTAGCCTATAGGGGGCGCTTGTGTTTCAGGATACTCCTTTTTACTGTCTCCTCTGGCTGTGATGAGGGAGAGCAGGTGCTTACTGAACATGACAGAGACATTTTACAGGGCCATAAATCTAGATTCAAGAAAGAATAAGAGAGAGAAAAAGCATGTGCTCTGCACTAGCACACACTTTCCAAAGTCCAGTCAGTGGAAATGAATCAATTCTGCCTATTGTCACAACAATATTCAGGCTTTGACTATAATCTGAGTGTATGAACAGTATTATAACAGTATTATTATCTTGCAGAGCTATGAAAAAGACAGAAAATATTCTAAGTAGATTCACAACTATAACTAGTGATAAAAAAAACTTTTAGAGCTCACAAAGTCTGTTTGAATGGATAAAGGGGTGTTGGTCATGGATCAGAGACAATTTAGAAGTGGGGGGATGGTCATGGTCAGGTTCAGAATATGACTTTGCCCCAATCCTGCCTGGAGTTCTTTCAAGCAGGAAAACTGATGACTGTTGAAATCTGAGGCCTCTAAATGGACGCAGAGTTATCTGAGCTGTGACAAGAGTAGACTACTGGGTGTTCATGTAAATCGTGTTGTGTGACCCAGAGGTGCTTTCTGGGGGAGCATAATGCTTCTCATTGAAGATGGACAAATTTTTACATTTTCTTTCCCTGTACTCATATCCTTTCACACCAAGATATTAGGTTCACAAATGACTCAGAGGTGGAACAAAGGTGACCGTTCCTCCAGACTTTCCAGGACAGTATTCTTTTATTGGCCGTGCTTATTGCTACCACAGATGTCAGTGGGGACTTCTGCAGAGGTGACACCTGACTTGGTATTTGTCTTACAGTAATACCAGGTTTAGCTATGCTGTCAGTGTGTGTTCCAGAAAGTTCTAGTAGTCTCCTGCCTGTTGGCAGACATGAAGAGAGCTCAGACTCTCTCTCTCTCTCTCTCTCTCTCTCTCTCTCTCTCTCTCTCTCTCTCTCTCTCTCTCTCTCTCTCTCTGTCCCTCTCTTTCTCTCTCTCTCTCTCTCACACACACACATATACACACACACACACACATACGTACACACACACACAACTAAAAACAATCACTGACCTTCCAGTCCCCCATTACACCATTAGTGCTTATGATCAGAGCGAGCGGGTGGCGGTAACCGCTTTGATGTCCCCCTGATACGACCCACCCCACTGCAGCTGCTCTCAGCTCTATTTTGGGGAGGCTGCTGTGGGCCCTTAGAACAGAGCTTCCTTAACACATACACACACACACACACACACACACACACACACACACAATACATGCAAACTCTCATGTCATGCCAAGTGACATCATCCATCCCTTTAACACGACAACTCATATGCTTTCTCAGATCACACTTTCTCGCATATACACACACAGCCCATTCTGGAAATGGAAATGGTGGGACACAGTTAATTTGGTAGAGAAGGCACTTGTCTATCCTTATGCTTAGTCTATTTAAATGTTTGCCTGACCTCTTTTAGACAGTCAAATATGCCATACTCAGCATGGTTAATCTCATAAACTAGAATATGTGCAGATACAGAGACATTCACCTGGTTCAAAAATGGCCTACAAATATGTGGGTTAAACATTTTTTTCCCTTCTGCTCATTATAAAAAAAAAAACATTATGCAAGAGTGGGTATAGTATGCCTCACAATGACTTGGACAACATATATTATTCTCCACCTCTTAATGCCACCAGTTTCATTACCACAGAGTCGGTCAAATGTCAATACATAGGATCATTTATGAACGGCACAATGGCTTTGTTAAAGAAGCCCTGAATAAAACCAGGTCAGAATTTTAGTCATGATAGGGAAAGATGGGGGAGGAATGTCTTTGGGCATTTCTTCCCTGAAAAGAGGGAAAGACTTGTCACAATGTATTTGAGGGTACTGTCCCTTTTGCCTGCAGGGAGTCACAGCGCCCTGTAATTCTCATGTTGGTCTTAATCTCATGAAGCTTTTTTCTGGAGCTGGAGAAGAGCATCAGAAACCCATGATGTGTCAAAATTAGTTTTGTCTCATTGAGTGACAGGCTAGATAATTATATCTATGTAGTATGTATGACTTTATTTTATTATTTATGACAATTCTTTACCGGTATGTCAATAATGTTAAAATACACCAACAAAATAATATACTCATGTTAATGAAGATCCCTATCATAATACGGCAGCCCGTATCATTTGGTGATAGTTTGAACACTGACTCACACAGCACACACATCTGTCATGTGCGATTCTTGGCTGGACATAATGTCTGACAAATTGTTAAATCATTAAATTCACCAGGAATCTTATTACAAGCTATTGGTTGATATCATTAAGGTAAAGGACATCTCCATGGTTTTTACATAAGCCGTACAAATGTGGTCAGACAGAGACGACTTCTGAGCAGAAAAGTGTGGACATCATGAATGCTGATCTGTAATAGGATGCCCTTTTGTGGGTTTATTTACTTACTAACACAATAGTGAAGTCTTAATCATGTGGGTTTTTTGATAGATGCAAATGTAGCAGAGTGGTTTATCAAATAAACATGTCATAGAAAAACAGCAGCTGATTTTTCTGTATTTTATGAAATGTTTTGCAAAGTCACAGCAGTGGAGCACAGTAGCACAATGCACTCTGAGTCACTGATTCAACATTATTGTGATCCAGTCATTAGCGGTACACCCTGCGACACAATGATGATTCAAAGCCACCAACTTATGTAACCATTAAGACAAAGTGGTTCGCTCACAATCTATTCACAAGAAGAGAATGAGGTGTGGACAATTGTTCGTAAAATGAACTCTCTAGAAGTTTTTGTTTTACATGCTTGTTTCTACAAAACAGTGCTAGTTTATTGCCCCTACTCCACACCATGAAAGCTTCAAAATGCTTAACAGGCAGATAAGTGGATGTGACAACCATTTACTTTCACTTTCACTTTACTTTTGCTTGAGGCTACTGCACTGTAGTGAGGTCTTGCTTGTTTGAACTGTAATGACTCACCCTACAGACCCCTATGATAAAATCTTCACCACAGCTCTCACATGTATGTAGATAAACAAGGCATGAGAAGTCTTGTGCTTAAATTACATACAAGTGAATTGTGTTTATTTCTCAGTCATCCATGGGTTTGCCCACAAAAAATGGCATGTGGGAGCAAAGATGAAAGACCAAAAAAAAAAAAAAAAAGAGTATATGTGCTGGTTGTTTAAATGAGACATGAATAGTGGTTTACTTTAGATGACAGATTGATAGGTTTATGGTTTTGTAATTGAGGTTTGTTTGTGTAGATGCTAAGCTAAGCTAGCTATGCCAGGCATGGAAAGGGGATCTGCTTAATACTGATGTCTTAGCAGTAGTTTTGAAAAACGCTGGCCACTGATATCCCCTCGCTGCTTACAAGCCTTAATCCAATTTTAGAAGCACAACCAAGTCGCATTTTAGTCAGAAGGTGGAGGCTTGGTCTCGGAGAGGGGAGTTAAATATACACTCTTGCTTTCATCTTAGTGGATATACACCAGACTTAAGATGACTACATGTCCAAGCCAATCCCAACACACATAAGAAATATTATCCTTGAAATCTCAGTCGATTTATTCTTAATCAAAGCAATAAATTCACAAGATTTATGAAATCGGTAACAATTTATTTCAATCCACCCCCCTATTTAGCATTCACAAGCAAGTAAATATAAGTATGTATTTCAAGTGTGTATTTATGTAATTGTCAACAACTATAACTCCTCCCATGGCACATCCATAGCAAATGCACAGTACAACATAGCTGTAATCATATACAATGGTATATCATATACAATGGTATATGATTACACATATAAACAAATGTTACAGTACAGTGTGTTAAAAAGCATTTATTAACCATTTATACACATGTACAAATCATTCACTGTTGGTTTTAATACTTATGATTATTACATACAGTATGATTACAGCTATGTTATGATGCTTCATAGAAGGAGTTATACAGGAAGGGTTTTAGTAGTTGACATGGATACATACATTGATAGACACTAAAAATGCCCTTATATCTGCTTACAACTACTTTAGAGTGCATTATAATTTGTTGACATATTGCTTATAAATGCTAAGTAAGTGGGTTAAAATAAAATATTACCAACAGATCTATTTTCTCTATTGATCTAGGCTGGCTGACAAGGATAAGAGTATTTCTAGCTCTTGAATGTCACCTTAAGCTCAATATTTATAGCATAATATATTAATATCATAAACGGAGCATTCAGTTTCAGTGGTTACAGTATTTGTTATCACTGCATCCAAACTTTTTTTTTCTGCTAGCTAAATTACCTTTGGCAGCTGTGAAAGCTCGAGAAAAAATATGAAGCGGCTGGTAAGTTCATCAGATTACAAGTGTGAAGCTTTAAACAGGCAAAGGTCCCACACAGTCAAAATGAAACACATATCAAATACACACCAGGGTCAGGTTGACGGTGTCATTCCTGTTCAACCACACTGTCAACCACACTCCTGCTGCTGTGAATTTTGAATGATTGTAGATTCTCCACCCTTTTACAGGATCATAGCTGTCACTGGAATCTGTTAAACGGCCTCTATGGAGGTAGGATGCGCTTATAAGGTTTTGGTTTATATTTGTCCAGGACTGCTAGTGCTATCAAATCTTGTCCAGCATGCTGTGCCATATCAGAATAGTAACAGAGATATTCTATACTATTAATGACAAGTTCAGCTTCACCTAGGGGTTTTAAGTACCAGGATTATACATTCTCGAATATTCCTTTCAGAGGCAAACAGTCTGATTGGTCATTTAGAGAGTCTATGATGCTATAACTCTCTGTGCCAATAATGACACCTCATATTTTTAAACCTTTAGGAAAAAGTAAACAAATAAATCATGTGGGCACTTGTCATACACACTAAAAAACAAATAGCAATATGACAAAGTTAAGACCTAAAAAAATACAGCTCAGTGGAAAACCAGCAATTAACACTATAAAACAGCTGTCAAAACTGCAGGTTTTGCGGTGTCTGCTGGCGTCAGGGCAGAGTGCACAGCAAGTGCATGACATAGTGTTGCTGATTCCAGGCAGGTGCCGCTTCTGGTGTAACACTACACTAATCCAAGGCTGATCAGCAGTGGAAACAGTACAAAATGACCCGAGACAAACTGGGGCACCTGCCTGCACTCGCACCACTAATGTGAGACCCCGACAAAGATACTTTGATTTCATGCCTAGTCTTCTCCCCCTGGATCTCATTATGAGAAGGTCAACATGAGGCCATCATTGCAACGAGGCTACGCACAGATGAGATTATGAACTGTGGAGATACATGGAAGTAAACATGAGAGTGGAATTTAAAACATCCTTATAAGACTTATAAGTGGAAATCTTTGCATCCATCAATTCAAATCCATCTTTGAGTTTTTTTTATATATGAAAAAAAAAACAGTTGAAAGTTATGATGTGTGTTGGTGTAAGGGTATCAAAGATATCAGAGGAAAGCAAAATCTTGTTTAACAAGGCATAACATCTTTATTGTTATACACGTAACTTCATCTCCAAAGACTTTGCACAAATCAGTGGGGTAACATGAACCTTGAGATATCAAAAGTCTCCCGCAGTTACGCGTTATTTCTTAAAATACTCAAACAAGTACATCTGCCTTCCACATCCCCAAATGGTACATACAGTACAACCAATTAGAAATAAAGCATTTTTTTCTCCACTGTCAAACATTATCATATGTGCATTACATTACCAATTACAAACAAGTTATATTCATTGTCAAAATACAGGTGTGCAAATTGTTAGAAAAATACCAACTCATACCAGATTCTGGATTGTGCTCTGTAAAAATCCTTACAAATAGTATATAATAATCTGTATATAAATGTCTCCAACATGCAATGTTGCATTTCAAAAAATATCCCATAAACAGGCTGTTCTGTTAAACCCTCCAAAACTCCAGTCTTCACCATGCAGCATGTGAAGACAGATAAAACAAAAAAAAGAGGGCGTAATAAAGAAAGGATGAAGAGTAATATTTTATGTTGTTCAGTCTGATGGCAGCTGGCTGCATCACATTGTTTCTTGTTCTGCTTTTATTGTCAGTTTTGAATAGATTTCAGTAGTTAGCTTTCCAGTAGTTATATGGACGGTTTGCAAACATTTAAGCCGCTGAATCATTCTCCAAATGTAATCTGCTGCACATTTTATAACAGACAATACTGTATAGTCAAGTTGAACTTCAAAACTGAATTGCAGCAATGAAAACTTAGCCATATTAAAGCCCTTTTTATGATGACCAATGTTCATAAATACATACACCATCAGTTGTACAATGAATAAATAATTCGTAGGGATGACAGTAAAAGTCAACCATATAAATAACCACTTTTAAAATCAAAGAAACTCATGCCATACCTGCAACAAAGACTACAAACAGCTACAATGAGGCAAGTTGAAAGCATGATTCAGGTGATGACAACAGTCAGAGTATCCCCTCCCGCCCCCCACACGACAAAATTAAGACAAGGATGGCATCTCTTTCCCTCCCCCCTCCCACCCCCCTTCCTCATCTTTTTCTGAGGTAAACAGTAGTACTGTTAAAGACTTTTAAAGGCATCTCTCCTTTTCCCCTGGTGCCACATTCCCCATGGCCTCAACCTGAAAAAATTCAATACCGACTTCCACTGTCCAAAAGACTGTTTAGATCCAGTCGCATAGGCATGCAAGCACTGTCAGGCCTACAGAAGCAGCTGTGTGAACTGCGTCATTGCATCTTAGTTGTATATTGAAACAATGAAAGAAGAGACTACAATGAAGGAATTCAAGCAAAATGGTCTAGGCATGTGTTGCAATACAATGTGATAAATTTACTTCTGATTTAATAAATAACATAAGACATTTGTTACTTCACTCTCACAGAGATAGCTGGCTTTTAAAGTATGAACCTCCTTCTTAAATATAATACCAGCTGTCAAACAACGCTCTCTTTTCAATCCAGTCTATTCAAATTATGAGAGTTTGACAAAATAAATGACACATAGGATTTTTATTATGGTACAATTTGGCAAAATATACTATAAGCTTTCTTTTTGAAAAAATAAAACATATTGCACTTTCAGTAACATGAATGTGTAATGTCAAATTACAACTCAATTGTTAGAAATGAGTAATATTTCAAAAATAAAAGGGAAAACAAATTTATTTACTCATTCTGAGAAGAGAGGAAATTTTCATTTTCAACTACAAGTGTATGACTGCAGGTAACCAACATTCAGAGAACAATGAACAAAAAGAAACTACAATAAAACAAACAAAAACAAAATGTTAAAACTGTACCATGCACGGGGAGTGTTTCAAAGCAGTGTATCCTGGGTTACAATTGACGGAGCTCGAGAAAGCTGCGGTGATGTTTGGGTTAACAGAGTAAGACTGGCTAGTGACTGTGCTAGCACTGACTGCTGGCGACGGTCGTGCCCAGTTTCCTGTTGCAACAGTGGTGTGAACCCCAGAAAACGCTCCGAACACTCGAGCATGCTCCCACTGCGACTGTACCCCCCCGGCCCCCGGGCTCACATCTCCCCATCAAAACGTCAGATGGCAAAATAGAAAGGCAGCTGTTTGCTCCCATCATCTAAAAGTGCATCTCCACTCTTGTCCAGCAAAGTCCGTCAGCCCACTGCTATCTCTGCCAGAGCTGTGGGAGTGGGCTACAGAGACCAGTGCTTGGATCAGCAAACATGTGGGTTTCAATTACTTCTTTTTTTTTTACTACTTTGTATGATTGGTTGCATTTTTAAACTTTTTTTTTTTTTAAATCTCACTAGACACAACATTTCCCCTCAGCTTTTAGAGAAGCCAGAGGAATGCTAATTCACGGGGCTGGCCTCAAGAAGGCCCAATGACAGGTTGTTGGTAGTGATGCCTTCCTCCTGATTCTCTTCGGTGTCATGCTGATTCCTAAACACCTACAGCTGCCCCCGTGTCTCACTGGCGCCATTTTCTGTTTTCAAGGCCGGCGTTGCAACTGTACTGGTTGCCATGGTTTCACTGCAATATGAAACGATTTTGTTTGGATTTAATTGGCTGCGCGTCACTTTTCAGACAGAGATTGTTGCGCACACACACAGGACACACAAGAGTAAAAAGGGCAGAGTCATTTGAAGAAATACATTCATTCATGTGCTCCTTGTTCATTTTTGAGTAAAGAGTAAAAGTATCTAGGGACATGAACTTACCTGAGAAACAGCATCATCATGTCAGGAAATGGACAAATATAATTGCAAGGCCAATATTCAACAGCATTACCATAGCAACAAGGATCGAGTTAGGACCCTGCAAAAAATAACATTATGACAAAGATCAGATATCACATAACAATCAACATCAAATGTTCTTCCTATGGTTATTAAAACTATTTGAATTAAAGAAGTAAGCAGCACTGAAAAACACCTTTTCCTACCCTGACATTGACACTTACTGTATCTTCCGTGCTATCTGCAATCTCCATACTGGCTTTCTTTGTATCTGCGAGGCTCTTTGGCTTTAGGGAATCCTGCTTCCTGAGTTTCGGGTCGCTCTTGCTCTCCCGTAAGGAGGGTGGCTTAGGAGTGGGGGTACCGAACGACTTGGGCGGTTGTGGGGGCATACGTGCTAACTCCAGAACACTAGGCTCTTCCTCTGGATCTACCTCAGGGTCTGGGGGTGGAGGGGCTCTTGTAGGGGCCTTGACGTAGTAGCTGTGGTATTCAGTGTGGAGCTGGCCATTGACTGGAATTGCAGGAGGCTGAGGAGGAGTTGCAGACTGCTGAGCTTTAGCGGGTTTAGGTGGAGCCTCAATGTGCATTTGAGAACCTTTGGGCCCATCAGTGAAGGACAGCTTCTCCTCTTTACTCAGCTTCCTGCTAGACCTTTCTTCCTTGCTAGATTTATGACTTGACTTCTCTTCTTTGCTTATCTTGCGGGAAGGTTTTTCTTCTTTGCTGGTTTTGCGGCTGGTGCTGTTGGCAAGATGACCTTTCTTTTTGCTGGAGTGAGGCGAGGGGGGAGGTGAAGCTCCATGACTGGTCACAGGGGAGTGGGGAGGAGTGGTACCTTTGCGGTAAAAGTGGGGAGAATCTCTCGGGGATCTGTCCTTCTTTTCAACTGGGACCTCTTTAATCTCTACAGGCTCCTTTAATTGTTGTTTTAGGTAGTCAGGTCCTGCAGAGGTGAGAGAGGTGACACATTAACATTATAGATAATCCATAGATACACACACACACACCTGTACACCTGCCTCTCCCCAGTTTGTACCTCTCAAGTATAGTCATTACATAGATATTAGATAGATATTTCATTCCTGTTTACTTGTTTGGTTTTGTTGCAGCTTAGGAAAAGGTTTAAATGATAATGATGATGATAATTTATGTACAGGTGAGTCTTTCACAATAAAAAATAGCTATATGTGTTTTCTAAAATAAATCAACAACTACTGTATTGGATGAATTGCCATGAAATTTGGTACTGAACTTAAGTGGTCCACAGAGAATGAGGCTGTTCTGAATTTGGTCATCCCCTGACCTTTCCTCTAGCACCACCATGAAGTTGACATTTTTGTTTTTTAGCAAAACAACACAAAAATCCTCAACAGAAAAAGAAAACAAAAAAAGTTGTCTTTTGTGATTTTAAATTGTCCAGTACTTTAGTTTATGACCAAATACCTGCGAAAACAATAACATATTCCCATCAGTCTCAGCTGTACTTTGTGTTTAGTGCTAATTAGCAACTGTTAGCATGCTAATACGCTAAGATAAAATGGTGAGCATGGACAACATTATACCTGCTAAACATCAGAATGTTAGCTATGTCATTGTGAGCATGTTAGTATTATGATGTTACCATTTAACTCAAAGCACTGCTGGGCCTAACTAGAGTGTGTAAATGTATCCACTATAGCGCCCCCAATGTTATAGAAATACCGCAAAAAACAACTGTTATGTGACACTACAGCTGTCAGTATCTGTGCAAAATGGCTCAATCTCAGTTTCAGTAAACTACTGAATGTCTATCATATAGGGAGTAGTAAACGAGTGAATGAGTGAGTGATTTCGGGCACAGCCTTAGTCTTGTTCAAAAACACCAGGGATTTACCCTTCAGAAGAACCAGTTCTTAACTCTGCAACAAATGTAACATCATTAGAGCCGCAAACTGGGTCTAACACCTTCCTTGCTCACATACTGAGAGTATTATACAAAGGCCCAACAACATTTAAATACCCCATTATCTGAGGTTCAGACATAGTTCAATGATGACTCAAGAGATTACCAACTCTAGTTCTATTCTGAAATTTCAGATCCAGTCACTGTCCAAGAACCCAGATTAAGAGAACAAAGCACTCTTATCTATCTACTCCTGCCTCATCAGAGAGCTTCACTGCGAGCTAGATTTAAACCAGAGCTGCCCCTAAGCATAGTTAAACTTTCAAATCAAATATTCATGAATCAACATTATATATGCAATCATTCTGAGGCAGAGAGAGAGACAGAGAGAAATAGACTCATTAATGCAGGGTCACAAACGCCATTTCACAAAGGAAGCCTCCTCTGCAGACTCATCTTTATCATCAGTCATTCTCTTTTATCAGCATGTTGTTTTCCTGGAAAGGCCCTTGTCACATTAATTCTCATCTAATCCAACCAACACGGCTGTATAGATAAAGAGACTCGACCCTAAGGTGCAATGATGCCTCTTTTTTTCCATTTTGTGCTTTGATCCGCACAACAATTTGTGATACTGCAATCTACTTCCTTTCTCTCCACCAGGAGTTTATGGACTGAGGTCCTGGGTTAGTGGTAGCAGTACAATGGCACTACTCTTTACCGCATCGAGACTGAGTGCGCACTCCTCTTTTGATTATATATGTGTTTTGGATTTTCATTACGGACATTATGTCCTTAAATGTGTGGACAATAAAACCTGAATCTGAATGTAAATGCCTTTTTGCACGTGGGAAAATTCACACTTTATCGGTCTCTTTTGTTCCATACTGAATTAATATTTATTAGAGACATCAGGCTCTTTGTTTGCCTGTTTTTTTCTCTGTTTCGCCTAAATTAGACTGTGTCAGGGTGACTAAGACAGGGACAATGCTGCTTTGTTTGAAGAACATCAGATGGTATGAGCAGAAAAGGATCCTCCGCATCCCATATAGCCAATTTGATATAGCCAATACCAATTTGAAATGGAAAAAAAGAGATCTAGAAATAAGAGGTTTAATATATTATAGGTATATAGGAGGAATAATTATGAAGGCAGCTTACTGAGCTTTAACCCTGAACTGTTTTGGTTGTTTTTGTTCAACCCTACCAGATCACTTGCTCATACTAAGACATTAAACCATAATTTATACTCAGAGAGTGTAAGGTGATCTGTTTCTAATGTGTTTCTTGATGGTGCATTCAGTATTGAGTCGTTAGGATGGAACAATTATGCTAACATCAAATCCAGAAGGAATCCCATATCAGCATAAATGGCCTTATTGTGGAATCTTTTAGGTCTCAGTACTCATAAGCCCAAAGTATTTTTCAGCTGCATGGCATTCCTAATTTGTTTCATAACTGCCACAACCAATAAGACCCACTACAAAGAGCCGGGGCACATTTGAACATCTGTGGGGCTTAATATATCTGCCGAGCTTAATTTCACACCATAACTCAATAAGAGTTAGGGCTTCGTGGGCGGGCCTGAGCAGTTTCTCGCTGTGTGGGGACAGATTCCTCTGAAGGGGGTTCCAGGCATTTTTTGAGTGGTTCTCGGCACTAAAATGACCCCAGCCTCACGCTTACTAGAAGTGCAGCACCTGCAGTCAGTAAAAACGACTTCCACTACACTTCTATAGCCATTTTAAATTTCACAAACCCCCAGAATTCATGAAGTCAATTAAGTCTTTGAGCATTTCAGCATGTTCTGCCATATTAGTTGATTTATCATGTGGTTAATTTGTGGATATTTTAGCATGTGTTGATCCTCTCTTGTGACGAGTGAGTGAAGATTTATTAGAAGTGCTCCACCAAGGAATCCTGCCAGGCCAGCAGAAACATGGGACTCAATTACCCAAATGGCTGTGGTGTTTCTTTCATCTGCAGATTGATCAACTGGACTGAGTCTGCAGCCTTCCAAAGAGGGTCATTAAAATAGGCCATGATATTACTCATGACCAATAAAAAAAAGTCAACAAAACTCAACCCCCCAACTGTAATACGTACAGTGTATTTTCTTTCTAACTTCATCATTGTCTCTTTGACGTTATTAGAATACAAGCTTTTGTTTAAGCTGTGGTTGCCAGTTCTGTTCATGTTAATCCACGGCACATTTTCTGCTCCAGTGCACTCTTGGCAAAACACACGCGCTGACACACACGCACACAATCGTTTACTCGCACAAAACACAACGGATCGGCTGCGTAAGACCCAGCCTAACCCCTGCTGACCTTAATATGAGATGAACAGCAGTAATGAGAGGAAGCCTCAGTGAGGCCTGGGTATGTGTATGTGCATGCATGGATTTATGTAGGCGTGTATAGGGGCGGAAAGGAGTACAGTACTGCATGTGTGGTTATGATTGGTTCAGCAGAAGATTCATAGGGGACAGTAGTTTATAATCTAGTGTTATAAACCAGAGAGTTGAAAGGGCATCCACCATTTCTGGCTGACAAGCAAAGACTCAAGGCTGTTGCTGCAATATGAATTATGATAAGTCTTGCCTGCTTTTACATCCTTGTCAGATGCACAGAGCTGTCAACAAAGACGGAAATAAATATTTCCTAAGGCAACCTGTTTGCTTAAGTGGTTCATTGTGTGTATATGTCAAATATAATAACACGTCTTTCAACTGGTAGTGAAAGGCATTTTCCTTGTTTGTTTTCTTTGTTGTTGATGCATTTGGTTAGCTTTTGTTACTGAAATTACATTTTAACATTCTAATATTGATATACTGTATTATATATGTATTAGTCTGTTCTGTGGGCTGTGGTCTCAGCATGTTCTCTTCACTGTTATATTTAAGATTCATGACTCAATTTGTAGCTTTTTAGATTTTCTCTTTCTTCCTCCTACGCAACACTGGCAGATGGGCAGGGGGAGCTGTCATTGTGAGGCCAGATTACATCCACTACTGTTACATACATACACACACACACACACACACACACACACACACACACACACACACACACACACACACACACACACATATATTCATGCATGCACACATATACATTTGCTCCCACATGCAAATAAACAATTCTTCTTTGTCTGAGCTTCCTGGTTTTTGCTGTGCTTTGTTTGTAAGTGGCCACATGCAAAGGAGAACCTGGAAGAGCTCATGTTTATATGCACTGACATGTGATTGATGGAGAAGAGTGGACTTGAGTTACTTCTATCTTGAATATCAGTGACATATCATCACAATTATATAATGCTCTATCTACCTTTACTTACTCTTAAAAACATAAAAAATTACTGCTATTTCCATGATAAGAAATGTTTTTGAAAATTCACCAAAGTTGTTTGAAAAAGGACTTTATATAGTTTATATGGTGTATCTTTGAAAGTCATAAGAAGTTGCAGAATAACTATAAACTTCAGTGGAACTACTGTCCTGAAACTTTCTCCAACTGCTGCTATGAATATAAAGCAGCACCTGCTCATGTCTAGTTTTTGGTCCTGACAGATCCAGGCTTTTATGGTTCCACCTGGTCTGAGTGTACCTTGACTGGGTCAAACAGGGCGGAGCGGGATCCCTGCTGGGCCCCCCAACCCCCATCAGTGACCATCTGAAGGAAGGGACAGCTGCTCTGCGTCAGCCCCGGAGTGGGGTGAGTGCGGGGCCGAGGTCCTCTCAGTGGATAAGGATTTCAGCTATGTCTCCATTAGACCCCAGTGAGCACACATCGGCGACAAATATAGCCCAATTAACGTCATGCCACGGGCCACGCCCAGCTAACCCTCGCTGCTCCCCTCCAGGGTGCTGTGTGTGAACCAATCATAAAGGTCAGGGTCCTGTTCCCTGTGACCCTCTCTTCCCTTTTGAAGTGCACACTCCCAATCTGGGTGATAATCTGCTATGAGTCTGAAATGCCAATTACAAACAACAAGGGGTTTAGACCCCTAGTTGTTACCCTAGAGGACGTATTAGAAGCTGAGAGATAAGGGTAAGTGAGAATATTTCCACTGTAAAGGTAGACATTGAGGAAGCAAAGCAGATTAGTTTGGGAAAGTCAAACAAGTTCCTTTTAATGCAGCAGACATTGCCTCATTTTTAAAAGCGTTGTCCTACTGTAACATTAGGAAGGAAAATGTCATCATGAAAGGAAATATAAATTCTACACTGACTTAGTACATTTGTCAACAGGACATAGCTTATTTTTTCTTTAAGGTTAACTCCAGTGTTGTTCATTTTGCCAGGAAGCTGTGAATGGGGGAGCTCGTTTACACTCAAACACGATATAACCTGCCAAAGGACAAACCGCGAACCAACAACAAACAAACCAGGCCATTCTTGATTCCTGAAACTACTCTGCTCTTGGAGAATGTGACTTATATAATACAAGACTAAGACTTTCATAAACGAATAATAAAACTAATATATGGAAAAAATGAGGTTTGGCTTTTTGCAGGTGCCTGTCTGGCTTTTGGCTGGACTTACCACACATGCTTACGTAACTGAATGTTTAAACGCTGCAGCTCAGATGTCGCTCTGCACTGCACATTATTATGACATCAGCCACTCTCTCATTCATGATCTGACTTATAAGGCAAGGACACTCTCAGCACAGACTTGTGAACCCGGAGATCATCCGGCCTGCCAAGCATGACCACCGGTTTCCACAACACAAACAAGCCGAAGGATGGCTCTGGCCCGAGTGGACCGTTTCTGTGGCTTAGTGAAGGGACATACTTGAATAGGTCCCATTGTCAATCTATTTGTCACCCACTATTTTGTGGTAGCTTCTGGCAAAGGCCCAAGGTCGGCTTGCTCATAGGCATAAAAATATTACACACAGTGGATGAGGCCAGCCTCGCTCTTATATGTTGTAAATAAAAATAAACACATGTACATGGCTTTAATGCTTTTCAATATTCAAGCATTTTAATAGAATATTATTATATATATATTAATAGAACCTGTGCATCCAAATGAGTTTGCTTTCTTACAAAATCTGCAATCTTATTTCTTCAAATGTTACATGTAAAAAGTAAGTAATCAAAGATGAAACAATGGTCTAAACCCATTCATCTAAAAAAAATACCAGAACTAACCCAGAATGGAAAAATAAGGCAATGCATAATTAAAAAATACTTTTAATAGATCCTTGTCTGATGTTGCCCTCTCTGTGGCCTTGCGTTCCACCTCTGACTCCACCTGAAGTACAAGCTCTTTGACAAAAAAGGATCTCTACCCCTCACTATTATTATATGTCCGGCGTTGCCTTGTAAAACTCAGCTTACCTTGTAAATGAACTAAACAGAGTTGAGTCGACACCCAACGCTGTGTGCTACTGTATAGTATGGCAGTATGCCTGTTAAACCACCTGGCAGAGGAAAGATGAGAACAGCTTGGTATTAACAGCAGGAGCCCTTTTCGTTTTCTTGACCAGCAGTCATATACCTGTAAGCCATCTCTACCCTCCACTAAAGCACTAGTGTGATATTATCTGACAGGACACCATTAAAAGAACAGAAAACATTCTGCTTTTCGCACTTTTTTTTTGGCAGAGTTTATGGCTGCAAATTTTAGCACGTATTTCCGAGCTGTTACAACAGGCCTTTGAGAGCAAAGACAAGGCTTCCATCCAGAATACAGTACCCTGCTTCTAGCAGGCTCTGCTTTGTCTAAGCACTCACACAGTCCTCCATTGTGGTGTTAGAAATCATCCTCAATACCTCTAGTCTTCGATTACAGTCCTGGAACACCGAACCCTACACTTTTGTGCGCCCAGAACAAGCTCATTACTGACTCAGACACAGCCTGTGTAAACAGCTCTAAAACTGTGCAAACACTATTATTCATACAAAGTACCCAACCTCTCACCAGTTACCCAATTCCCAAAGACACAGGAGGAATGGACAAATTTGTTTCTTGAGTATGGTGCTGAGGGGGGCTGGAATAGCTTGGCCGGGTGAACCACTCATGTGTTAAAGCCCCCTGTCAGGCCCCTGCAAAAGTCTTAGAAAGGACTGCAACTTCATCATTAAGTAAGTCTTGTCTGAAATTTCTGAAAACCTTGTCTAAAAGCATGCTTACATGCATAGCTAGGAGCACATTCATGTAAATTTTGCCACTTGAAATAGTCCAAGT
Organism: Thunnus thynnus; assembly: GCF_963924715.1. Taxonomy (NCBI): domain Eukaryota; kingdom Metazoa; phylum Chordata; class Actinopteri; order Scombriformes; family Scombridae; genus Thunnus; species Thunnus thynnus. The sequence goes on from NC_089537.1 coordinate 14,365,758, forward strand.
ATTGTATTTCAGGTGGAATGAACACATCTGACCTCCTCAACCGTTCAGTGCACTTGTAGTCTTTCTCTTTCTCATTCAGACAGTAGGAATGGATCTAGAGAGACTCGCATAGAGGGACACCAATCCCTGCTAAGGCTGTGTGATACCCACACTTCGCCACTAGGGCCATGCTTTACACATGTGTTGTGTATGGAAGTTTGCTCTTAAGAGTTACCTGGTTGGTAGAAGTTGGGGGAGAGCTCCCTGGCAACCGCCCTGGCAATTTCAGAGTCGTGCACAGCAGAGATGGCAGCTTGGTCTGCAGCCTCACTTTTTGTCCTGGCATGAGCCGTTCTGGAGAAACGAAGAGAAACATTAGTTTTGCACTGTAACTCAGATGTAAAGACATACAGTAAAGCATACAGCTGAAGGGTGGTTGATGCCTGTTGCTCCACACGTGTACAGTAGTGTAACTACATAGAAACGCAAACACACATTTTACATTTTCATATTATAAATCAAAATCATTGGTCTGTGTCCATAACACTCCTCCTCACCATCAGGACTGACCCAACAGCTTCCCTATACTATCTTTTTCTCTATCTTGCATCTTGCTCCTCCTCGATGCCCATCCATCCCTCTGCTTCTTTCCTCATCTTTGAGCTGTATCACTCGGCTTGTCCCTCTTGGGGATAACATAACACCTCCCCTTGTGCTTCTATATCTCAAATCCAAATCCTGATTCTCCAAATGGAACTCAGCCACATCCAAGCAAGACCTTAATCCAGTCTGGAGCACTGCGCTGCCGCTGGACCACATGGGAGTGCTGCCCAAAGCGTCCCCCACTCACACACACACACACAAGTACATATGATATGATACATACTATATCATTTTCACAAAATTTCAAGCCTGTCTAAACCAAAATGTATGCATTCATGGTAGGTCTCACTTTTTAATTCTCCTCTATGAATGACCATCTACAGAGAGAATCAAAAAAAAAAAAGAAGAGAAAAAAATGCAGCCAAACAGCAGCAAAGTCTAAAGCTAAAACCATCACCTATTCCAGAGCATGCAAACATGAAGCATGCATCCACCTCTACTGTAGTGATGCTCAAAAACCAAAAGGCAGAAGAGTAATACGTTTCGGGATCAATGTGAGCTTAGCATTAGCACTCAGAGGTATTATGGGAGCGTACCATGGTGAGACAGACAGAGGCTGGGGGGTGACCTGCTTAACAAATCCCTTGAAAACTCGACTGAGAGAGTACACAAGAACAACACACGAATACTCAGAGCCATGACTGATGGAGAACATATATGTATGCTCTCGGTAGAGAGGTCGTATCCCTCTGCTACCACTAGATTCCCTATAAAAAAAAAAGACCTAATTATGCAACAACATGCAATGCATCAGTTAAAGCCGATGGATTAGTGACTTACTATATGAACAGATACTGTATGAGTGGAACCCTCACAGTAAATGCTCACACAATACATGACAGTGCAATATGGAATGCGAGGATGCAGATGGACTGTCCAAGTATCACTGTAAGTATTGACAGCTGTGCCTGCTGCCCTGCTTAACCCTACTCATCCATCTTCCTCTCCCTCTTTCTTTCACCATTCCGTCTCTCTTTCAATCAATGCTCCTGCTTTTTTCGATCCTCCTTCATTCGTCTATTGATGCTGCATCCTGTCAACCCCCCGCATCCCTCCCTCCCTCCCTCTTCCCTCCCTCCCTGTCTTTCTGTCAGAGTGACCCCAACGGACAGATGTCTCTATTTCAGACTTCTTTTCTGTCCTTGGACTCTGGGCTGTCCTGTTTTTGACGGGCTAGGACAGTGAGATATTAAAATGCATGAGGAGCCATATGCTGGTGGGAGAGACGGTCCGTTTCCTCTCCAGAAATAAGTCCACGCAGCACCCAGAGACAAAGGACACAGTCAGGGCTGTGTTTACGGACAGCACAGCCTCTGGAAACTATCCGCTGCAGCTGCAGATCGAAATATAAGAATTTCACAGCATCTCAGTCACACACAGTAGTATAACACGCAGTGATTTGCCTCTTGCTTCGAGTACAAACATGTAGGAATTGCACTGGTGTGGCTAAAAGCAGGTATCCTGTAGCTTCATGGTCTTACTCAAGAGCACTTCACTGTTAAAAACTGACATTAAAGCATTCCGGTTACATCACACCACTGTCATGTATACTGTAGACATTCACTTGCCACAGATGCAACCGCAAGGACATGCACGCGTCTATTTCTGAAATGTGTGAAATGTGCAGCCAAGTGAAAGGAGGCATGAATGTGTCATGGATGTATACAGCACGCCCATGACATATCCTAAGGATCTTAACAGTTCCCTTTAGGTAGAGTGGGCATAAAGTCACGGGCAGACACAGGAAGCGATGTAGACTGTTCCCAGACAGGATGTCTGGTAGTGGGAGGTGACAGGCAGAGAATGATGGGAGTAGAGGTGTGATAGAGCAGTGGGACAAGAGGAGAGTGAAACGGAAGGCGAGAAAACATGGGCATGTGGAGCAGAGAGATGAAAAGGTGTTGGTTAGGATCTTATAGACATTTTTAATCTAATTAATGAACAACACCAACACCTTTCACAGTGCATGGACTGTTACACCTGCTCTCATTTATTTTTTTGTCCACCTGGGGGCAGTGAAACAAGCTGTAAACACAACACTGACATACTACCTCCTTTGATATGGTGAACACAGACACAGACCAACATTAGCATTCATTTGGAATCAGACAGAGTGTGTGTACACCTGATGAATGCAAGTCCAATATTCACTCTCCCTTAAATTCTGTCTTTGTTTTCACCAACTCCTCAGGGAAATATCTGGATCTTTAGCTGCTAAATGTTCCACTCTGTTCACCAGCTAGTTGCCAACTTTGTCTGTCTGCTGTTTGGTGCAGGACAGGTAGGGTACTGGAGGATTATCAGAGATACTGACGTGGCTGATAAGGACAATGAGACAGAACCAAAACAGTTAAGTTGGGCCCATAAAACCAAAACAATTAGTTGAAAAATGATAAAATGCTTCATAGAGCTATAAGAGAAAAAGCAGTTTTATAGGTTTGTCACAATGAGCTGTTTGATTAATTGTCAATATAAAAATATTGGTTACAGCAGCTTTAAGTGTGATTGACCCCAGAATTTATCTTCCAAACACATTTTTTTTAGGACAAAAGCATTGTCTTTTTGAGCACAGATTCAAGGCAAAATGTCTGGGTAAACAACAGCATGCGTGCTCACAATTGACCTTTGGAAAAGTTTTAAGTTCTATAACTTGTCAGACAGTCTGCAGCCGCCCTACTTGAGGCCAATCTGCTTCTGAATATAAAGCAACACCTGTTCACGTCTAGTTTTGGGCTCTGCAGGCGCCACTGACTGCTTGTGCGCCGGGGTCGGGTCCAAGCAAATCAAGGTATTTGAATCCAACGTGCACCCAGGCATACACCATAAACAGTCATACTGCACACCTGCTGGCACAAATGCAAATATCACACAAACACATACACAGCAGTTTGTAGAAATTTGGACAAAGAGTATATGGAAGCAAAACTCTGAAGCAGCTCCTTTCAGACTGAAACACCATTTGAGAGATTTTATTGATGAAGGTCTGGCAAGAGCAATGGCTGTTTTATTACTGTGACAAATGAATTGTGTGAAAAGTGTTGAGTCAGTGTTGGCAGCTGCTGTGGTGGATGCTCTTTCTCTCTGTGTAATGTGTGTCTGTGAGCAAGTGTGTGTGTTTGAGATACAGAGAGGATGAGGGTGATAAAAAAAAAAACCACAGAGAAAAGGAAAAGATATAGAAATGAAAAAAAAAATAGAGAAAGACAGTATCAGGGGAGTAAGAGAGTGAGACAGGGAGAGCGTGAGACAACACGACAGATATACAGATTGCCCCTCTAAAGACTTCTGGGAATTTAGAACTGCTGAGGTATGCATCTCAGCTTCTCTAATTTTACTGTAGGGTTAAGTTTCAGACCCGAGCTCCCATGCGGCACGGTACATCCTCCTTTAAGGTTTTACATACCTCAGTCTCCCACAGAATATGGTATGTGTGTATCTCTTATGCTTGTTCCTGTGGCCCCTGTATGTGTGAATGTATGCGTGATTGTGTGCACGTTCCCCTGAGTGAAGCTTCAGTCCATCACTCCCCAGGCTATGGCCTATTTGAGGAATCTATCTCACATATGCTGACACAGTTCTACCCCATCCCCTCTCGGCCCCCTCCACCCTCCTTTTGCTTCTTTCTCTTTTCCTCATCTTCCTTCTCTCCATCACAGTCCCCCTCCCCACCCCGTTCCAAGCATGGTAACTGGAATGCTGACTGGTACAGTATATAATAAGATAGAGGATGAGTCTTGACCTTGCCCGTGGTAAACATCAGCACTCAAAAGTCTATCTTTAAACTCCATCACTCTCTTTCATCGCCAATGACTAAGAGAAAGCTACTACTATACAGCATGGGTCACATTTCAGGAGCCCTTTGGGAAGGGTAAACTCCTGCTTGGAGTTTACAAATGTGCTTATGAAAGGATATTGTACATCAAAAGAAAATATCTTGCCCAAACAGTCCCTAGGTCCAAAGCGGCGGCACATAACATAACAGAAAGTCTGAACAAATTAGCACTTTGCTTGCCCTGCACATATCTCTTACATCCGTGCAGTCCTGCTATTGAATTCCCGGCTGGTGCTAATTCAGGATTACTAAAGCATGACTAAGACCATTAGTGGTTAGCTAAAACCGACTGAAATTATTCAGGAATTATTCCTGGGCTGAGGTCTGGGCTCACATTACCAGGGGCTGCAGCGGTGGGGACAATGGCTACAGTAAATGAGGCTTTAAATGGGAGACGGAGTGGCTGTTATTATGAGATAAGCCAACTTTATCCTGAAGAGAGAGCTGTGGTGCTGTATAATGAGAATATTTGGGTGTGATCATGTCTACCAGATACCATGTACTGTACTTGAAGCATTTTAGATGTCAGGGCATCCTAATAGCTTGGCAGGCCGGGGCTTTGTGCTCATTTTCTCTCTTTCTCCTTTCTTTTCCGTTATTATTTTCAGTAGAAGTAGAGATATACTGTACATGCTCAAAACACAGCATTACTTTCTAAGATCAGCTAATCTAATATGCTCTCTGAATGCAGAAACTGAATGTTCTTTTCCTCATATTTCTCCTAAACATGCAAGATTTGGATGTATAAAAAAACTCAGCATAGCATAGTATGCAAATAAGAATACACAGGACACCGCAGGACAAGCAGCAGCATAAAATCACAATTCAATTCAATACAATACAATTCAAGTACAGGCCCTTGAATAAATGGAACATGGTGTGACAATATTAAAAAAACACTTGCAACAGTGAAAACATAAGGCAGGGAGCAGGGAGGTTGGACAATAAGGAGGGAAAAAAACACGACTATGTCTCATAATGAATAGAGCTGTCAGATAGAAGAAAAGAATACAATAGAAAGGATGGAGACAAACTGGTCATTAAGCCTATCTGTACAGAATCCTTGGGGAAAAACAAGCAGCTAACTAAATGTATGGCACTACGTATGGGAAATATATTTATATGCTTTCTTGCCAAGGGTAGGATGAGATGATTGATCAATCTTTGAGTCTCTTGGCAAGAATGTTCAATTATTTCTTTAAGAAATGCAGCGAACATAGTTATCAGGGTTATGTTATGTCCCTGAACAATCATAAAATTCTGTGCCCTCAAATAATGCATTTATCATGTTTAGGGCGGTAGAGACAGATTGAAAATCAGTTTCTACACACAGACTTCATTTCTGGGAAGAAGAATGAGTAGAATCACTTTTGATTAAACATGAAAAAAAAAAAAAAAAATCCCCAAACGCTACTGACATTTTGGGCTGTGGATTAGAAACAGACCTAATCTCTCACTGGTGTTCTCTACTCTAGGAGCTCTGTGCTGAACCTTCCACTGAGACCTCACTTGGCCTTCATCCAAAAACACATGGTTACAGGTATGAGATTGTGTGGATGTCTCAGCATCAGGATTTTAGTGTGTGATTCTGTTTGCACGAAGTACTGAACACATACTGAATTACTGTATTATGGTAAATACTGTGCGTCTACAGTAGGGTCCAAAAGTCTGAGACTTCCCATTCTGGGAAAGTGGTCTATAGACTGGTCTATGCGTGCATGTGTTTGTGTGGTACATGCTGTGATACGCTCTCCTCTAAGTGCTGATATGAGTCTTCAAGGGTGTGTTGAGAGAGTGACACAGAATCCCTTGCTGAGATGATCCCTCTGGTTTTGGTGAAGGGCAATAGCAGGGATTCAGACCTCAGTTCTGTGCTTGTTGTGTCAACACTGCTAGTGAAACATGGCCACAGCTGATACACTTAATGACATAGAGGGGGGAGGGGGTGGTGGTGGTAAACTATATATTGCAGAAAAAATTTGGATGTAACTTTTGGAGGTTGAATGTGATTTTAGTGTCACCCCAGTTTTTGTCAGTCAGTGTAGGCCAGGACAGATGAAGAAACAGCCATAAAACCATTAAAGCTGACACACCAGTCATACCAACAATACTAACAATTGTCATTATCAATTTTTTTTCTGATTTATCAAATAATATAAATATAAAATCTTGGGATGTCCCTACCGAGCCACCAGATCAGTGCCGATACTGACCTCATTACGCAGACTGTTGGATGTGACCAATCTACCTAAATGCAGTTTCTTTGTGAATGTAATTGCTTCAGTTTTTCAGTTACATTCATTCAGTCATGAAAAGCCGCTGACTCACTTTTTAGTGCAATAGCATTTGCTGACCTTATGTTATCTCACCTTACAGAGTTATAGAGATTTTAAACTTGGGAAAAAGAGAGCACTGGTATTAGATTGGGCTTTGGTATTTGCAGACACCCTGAGTTGAGGTATTAATATTGGGAGAAAAAAAGTCTGATCGGTGCATCCCCATAAAATTTCCATCTTTTTACCAGAACCCAAAAGTTTTCAAATTTAAACCTAATATTTTTCATTTTTGCTGGGTGATTAAAAGCTCATCAAAATTGTTGTTTATTTTTTATTATTTTCTGTCAAATGACTAATTGACAAACTGACTAATAGTTTTGGCTCTAAAATTAAATTAAGGAAGACATTAAGTATTAAAAAATATCACTTGAGTCAATATTCAGAATTCAAGATGATCGTCAGGATAGGATTTTGCATGGCTGACAGGTCATGTACAATCATACACACAAGACTCAGCAGATACAAATCATAGACATGCTGTCACATGCCGAACATTACACAACATACACATGCAAACTAAATATAGAGAGATGCAAATGCACATAGATAGATGCCAACGCGTTTGACCAACACCTTGGAAAAATGAGGTATCTCACATGCAAATGACTGCGTTAACTTTAATATAATCTCACACACACACACACACACACACACACACACACACACACACACACATCAAATCTACATGATAAGTTGAAAGGACTATTACTGAGACATGCCATAATGAGGCCTACTGGGGCTCAGGGAATAAGTGTGGAAAAAAGGACATCTATGAACTGTTTGCATTATTATATTGAGGCTATTTCATAGATTTGTGCCTATAATAAAAGCCCATGAATCTATTGTGCATCTACAACTGGAACCAGAAGTGTTGCACATGCCTTCAAAGATGAAAAAAAAGCCCCCACAATGTTAAATGAACAGCGCCTCTTCACTCTGCTACTTTATAAAGAAAATCAACAAATAGCTGACACGATGATGACGGCGGTGAGGCAGTATCCATGGTAACCACCAGAGACACTTGAGCAAGCTGTCCAACCAGACATCTGGCCTGTATTAATGAATTTGCAAATGAACAAACCCACACTACAGCCTACTGTATGGGTATAATCTTGCACGCCCTTGCAAACACATACACATGACACACACACACACACTCACACACACACACACATGCAAACTAACTATCATATGGGCAAACAGAACCAATGTAACACAATATGGGAAACAATTTTGGATTTTGCAAATGTGATAAATACAAGTTAGCAAAGTGAAAATACTGTAAACTTGGCAAAAACAAGGCAACACAGACACAGAGACACACGCGCACACACACACACAGACACACACACACACACACACACACACACACACACACACACACACACACACACACAAACAATCACTCCATGGTGTAACTCATTTAACTACAAGGCTCAACATCCGAAGCTGAACCTATGTGAGTAAAGGTCACATTGCCTGGCAACCACTTGAGCTTAAGGAATAGTTTTAATTATGGTCTGTGCTCTCTCCTCCAATCTTCTGCCACCATTCACCCCACTGTCTGCACACACACACACACACACACACAATAATATACACACAACCATCAATTTCCTCTTCACTGCAAAGCCAAAAGAAGCATTAGGTTACATCTGCCCACAGCTGAAAAATTGTGATGCAATCCTTACACAATCTATGTTTTATGGCTATTTAAATGACTAAAAACAGCAATGATAGTGACATTAAAAATGCACCATTCTTAAAAATTATTGTCATTATCTTGAAACAAACTGACTTCTTTTAAAACTTCAATGATATTTGGGTCAGGTGTTGCATCACTGCAATAACTTAATCCAGATTATTATGAAAAAGTGACAGAGATAGATGGAATATTCTCACTGCAGGGTGTATTCATGTTTACAGTTAAACCGATTCAATTCTACCACATCCTAATGAACCTACATCATGAACACGGCTGCACACGCCCATGTACGTGATTACAAGAGCGGTTGCATGCTTCATGGAGGGGTTCTATATGGAAAAGCAATACCCTGAATCAACAAGAGAAGTGATAATTCCATAATCCAATCCGTGAACATCTGGAGTGAAAGCGGCCTAGCTAGCCAATCAGAGTGGCTGAACAGATTTAGCAGGGCACAAGGCAAAACCCAGACAGATTGTAAGAGTTGCTTCAGATGACACATACTGAAATGACAGACTTTTATTTATTACAGCTAACCATCATGATGCTACCATTCTTTATTTGTGCATTTTAAATACATTGCAGGTATTGATTTTGTATCTGCTGTATGTAGGGTTAGGGTTATTGAATTTTAGGATTTTTGCATCAATGTGAGGAATTGCCTGGATTTGTTCTATTCAGTCCTGCAAAAACTCTAAAAATGTAGTTCATCACAATATAGTATAAAGGATAAAATATAGTGTATACATATACACACATAAACACACAATATAGCATAGATATGAAATTACAAATACTGTGATGGAAGATGTTATTCATAGCACCGGCCCCAATGTATAATATATATTCAAAAGTCTACATAGCTAACTTTTTGGCTATATGTTATCGTTCACTGACAATAAAATAATGATAAAATAATAATTGATTTTAAGGTTTAAAGCATGCTGTGGCTCTCTAGCACATTGTCACAGTCACAATCTACACACTGTTGACACTATTTTGAAGACTTAACAGTTAAATTTCCTACCAGTGATGATCCTCTGGAGCAGGTCAAGCACAGTATTTTGGGCTGTCAGTGAGAGCACATTGCTAACAATAACCTTCACTAAATCGACATCTTCCTGATCTTGAGTTGCAACACCTTAAGCAGAGCATTCAACTGAATTATCACATCATTGTCATACACTTATAAATCAATGACTTTTATCTGGATTTTCCTCACCAGCAGACTTCTGAAGCATTGATCATAGACTCTGCTGTTGAACAGGTGTGTAGAGTTAGACATGACTGCACATTGACAAACAAGATTTTTTTTATAAAAGATCTTGTCACGTTACAAGGAATTCTCAGGAGGACAGCACACACACACAAACACACACACACACACACACACACACACACACACACAGAAATCCTTAGAGATCTAGCTCACTGAGCAGAAACACTGTTTGCTTGCACTCATTATTTCTAAGCATCTTTTATCATTTAACTCACTCCACTGACTCTGACTCTCATTAACCCCAGTTACATACACAATTAACACAGAGACAGGAAGTTACACTACAAGAGGGAAGCAATTCATCACATTAGCTGTTTAATAATGGAGAAGATACAATCTTGTGGCAAATTCTTCATAAACTAAGTCAAGAAAAGATTGTGGAGGAAATGGTGGAGTAGGCAAAACCATCTGTACAAGGAGTACTTTTAAATTTTTAATGAATGCAGGTGAACCATTACATGAGTTAACAACAGCCTTTCACTCCACATGACTCCCCCCTCCTCTGCCCACCTGCTTGGCCGCCCGCCTGCCTGGCTGACTCATCCCAGTATTTCTTGAGAAGCTGCAGAAATATGTGCCATTCTCAGAGAGATTACAAGCCACAGCCACACAGTGTAATGGCATGTTGCTGAAACCCAATCCTATCGGCACTGCTGTCGACACGGCCCAGCGCTCCACTCACATTTACACACACACACAGGCTATGCTCCTCTACTCCCCCAGGAGCAAAGCTTTCATACAGTGTAAGTCAGTAAATTTAGTCTATCCAAGACTTCTACTACATACAGTATATACAGTGTGTACTCAACATCTTTTTTTTTTCATGGATCCAGGATATATTGCAAACTCCTGTTTCTGGACCGAGATGCTTTGTATTGATTTCTGCCAAAATTCTTCTTTTTCCACTTATCTTCCTACTGTCTCCCACCAGGGGGGAAAATATTAAGAAGGAAGTGGATTATTTATAGATTTTAACTCTCACTTTGAAAATGTATTCATCTTTTCTTTATCCAACTTATTTCTACATCATTCATTTACTGAAATACACTATAGTATCATACTGCATGTGTAATGTGCATTTACTACTTGGTTGTTCTCAGTGATGTACTATAATATCTCATGCCCGTACAAGTCGTTTAAATGTTTCGCAATGAGGAATCAACTGGAACTACCTGTTTGGTACATGGTTGCTCCCTTCTGTTTGGTACATGCTCTAATAAATTGTTAGATCCAATCTTGTGTGTTTATGTTATCTGTTTTCAACTGTATTTGTGGTTCGTGAATGGTTACAGATAAGGCTGAGCAATAATTCGATATACATCATTTATCGACAGTGGAATCACATTACTGTGATATGATCTCATGATGCTGTTGTCCAAATTTATTTTGTCAAATTTAATGTTTCCAACCAAACTGTAATAAAAAAAACTACCAAATTAAGTTATTAAAGTTTTTGTTTGGTCTTAGGTGATACATAACAATAGTGCACCACTCATTACTTTTAACATGAGTTTAAGGGTTTATTCTAGTGATTTAATATTGGACTTCTGTAAAGTTGAGAGACACAAGAGCACAGTTAAAAAAAAAGGTTGAAATCGAAGCAGCAGAGATTATGTCATTCTGACTTTTGATTTCTAATATACGTATTATTTGTAATGCAGGCTTTCTGTTGTAAATCTTAAATCTCAAGTACAGTTTGAGATAATGGGTTCATGAGGATTATTTTTTCAGACTTTAGAAAACTCCCCTCAGACTTATTGAAGACATTATACTGCACAACTGTTTTCACAGACAGAGTAGCACTCCTCATGATGAGTATTATTAAAATAATTGGACTGCCCCTTTAGAAACATATCAACATTAGAAAATATCCTCATTCATTTTGAGATAACGATTCTGTCCAATGTTATCCAGCCAATAACAGGACATTAAAGACTCAGATGGATTTTGGATCTGCCTTCTCTTATACCACTTCTTTAAACTGTGTCCATGGTTTCTTTCATCATCGTCTTTCAAGCTGCTAACTAAGACTTTATATAATAATAATATGGTAAAGTACATAATAAGACTACAATACACGCTGTAATTTGATTGCACTATGGGTCATTTGAAAATTGCTGAACTAATTCATGATGCATGCGCCATTGCATCAGCTACATTATTTATAGCTCTTTCATATGTACTAACCGGCAATGACTCTGGTTATTAATGGTACTGACAGAGATAATATGAGGCACATGTGGCTGGTTATTTCGTGTGTGTGTGTGTGTGTGTGTGTGTGTGTGTGTGTGTGTAAGCATTTGATTCCGTCAGCAATAAATGTTGTGTTAGCTCACACCGTCACATCGCCATAAATATGAGACAGACTGAGCAGTACATGTTGGGGGATAAATATACTGTATGATGTGGCTCGCTTTACTCTGACTCGTGATCCAGACGGCTGGCAGTACTTCCTACAGTTACTGTACGCTTCGTGCCTCATTGCTACTGTACAATTTGTCACTTCATAAAGGGGGAAATATGGCATGCTTTTGAAAGGTGTGTGGCGCCACTTAAGAGGTGGCACCTGCATTAAGATCAAAAACACACACACACACACAAAATTAAGCCAATTGCACCTCTGCTCCTATTTGAAGCAGAAGAAGTCATCGCCACTGAGATGGAAAACATGATGTACTGAGTGTTGGGATTATTTTGTTCACATGTTGAAACACAGGCTGATCTATAACTCTCTCTAAAAAGGGCAGGTGGTGAGTGGCTGAGGTCATCACACAGCAGGTGATAAGCAAACACCCCTGGACATGAACGCAACACACTTACTGCACACACTTTCTCTGTTCCCTTGCCAAATGGTAGCGACCTTATCTCATCTCTCACATCCAAACAAACGGTTTTTCCCATTCTCTTTAAATCTTTCCCTCCCATTTATAAGGACGCATACACATGCACACACATTTGGGAGAGATGATAGTGTGAGTGAGATGGCGGGCTGCTATATCAGTGGTGGGACGGGTATATATTCCTGGCTGGTGCTGATAAGCCAACTGATGCCTTGCCTTATTTAGTCAGTACTCACTGCTGACACACTAGCAGAGTAGCACACACCGCATGCACTCTATGGGTTTTTATAACAGTGTGTGTGTGTGTGTGTGTGTGTGTGATAGTGTATGTGCGTGAGGTGTTTCTGACTGGAGAGAGGTGGGCACTGATTAAGTGAATGCATATATGTTGAGGTATGTGTGTGTGTGTGTGTGTGTGTGTGTGTGTGTGTGTCTGTGTGCGTGTGAGAGAGAGAGGGAGAGAGAGAGAGACACGTGCACATGTATTTTTTTCTAATATGTACAGTTGTTAGATTCCTATATTGGGTAAAGAACTTAACAGCTTAATGTGTGTGTGAGAGTAGCACAACAATTTTTAGCACAACAAAAACACATTTTTGAATATAGAAAAACTGCAACCTGCACACCTACACTCAAATGTACAAAATCGCAGATCTGGATCGCCATCAATTTGACACAAATCCAAATCTGTAAAACAAATGTCTAATATATTAATAAAAGTGACAACAAAACGGGCAAAGAACAACTTCCTTGTCAGAGGTAAAAATGTGACTCTGGCAAAGGCTTAAATCATTCCAGGATATCATCAGTCTGAACATTTTGCTGATTGCTACTGCAGGAGGAAAAAAAAATAAGCCTCATATAAATATCCTTCCTTTTCTGGAGGACCTGCATATCAGGTGTTGGTTAAACTTTCACCAGAGTCTGCAGAGCAAACAGTGCTATCAAATGGAAACACACATTTGGCCTCCATGCATTGACTGGCTTTCAGTATGTTTGTTTTGGCGTTTTTTGAAAAAATTATTCTTAGCATTGTAGAGCCAGTGCGCTCAATCAGCTTAACCTGGGAAATAATAATCATCTCATAACACATCAAAAATAAACTAAAACATATAAAAATTCAAGTGATATGCAAGTACTATCGGTTGCAGCTTTGGCAAGTTTATTTTATCCCAATTCTGCTTTTATAAGATAAGGGGTAATGGGTAAGATTATGGGGTGTAATGGGAAAGTTTAGGTGGGGTTTGACGTGTACCACAGTTCATTACAGTATTATACATTGTATATGCTCACACACAACTGAGCCACCAGGATACCTGAACTGCTGGTCTGTAACAAAAAAGGCTTTGTGGAATAAGCACCATGAAGCTGAAAACATTTCAACAGCACACATTTTTCACTTATCTCACTTCACAGGCCTCTGACACAACCCCACCACACACACAAACACACACCCACTTAGACAAACGGACACAAAAGAGTGTGTTGAATGTGATGTGTGTAGTAGTCCATTTTACATAGATAAGGGTGACAAAATAACTGAGAATGGGGGTCACAGACAGACACAGAACTCCACTCCACCGCATCACACTAGCTCTCTATTGATTGGCTTATGACGAGCATGAGGTCATCAGCTCCACCCTTCCCACCAGGCTGATGGGATAGCTCTTGTGTGGCTACTGTAATTCACAGGGGAGGGGAGGGTGTCTCCCCTCTGTGCCCGTTTTTTCCGCTCTCCTTTCATTTCTGTCCACTCAAGATTTCTCAGAAAGCTTTTGCTCAGCAAACCTGCCGCATCTCACTTCTTATTTAATCAACATTTATCCCCCAGCTCTCTCACTTCAATCCATTTTTACTCTGTCTTTTTGTCTCCCTCTGTCCCTGTGGATCCGCCGGGTACGCTCCACATTCAAAGACAGAGAGTCATGTGACTAGAGCTGGATCGATACGAGTGCATCTTTTGCCATGCACTGTATAATGAGACTTACATAACCTGCTTACAACCGTCACAGTCTGCCATTCTGGCTGTTTATAACACAGCTTCACTCTTAACTGAATGGACATAAAAATATTTTCTTGATTTCAGTCAGGAGAATACAAGATCTTGTTTTGAGGTTTTCATGAGCACATGATTGGGCGGCATGTACCAGGCAGTAATTTGATCACTTACTTCAGTACAGGGGACAGGGGAGCTTGTTTGCTGCCGTAAACACTTTGTATCAGCTTGAATGCTTTTACTGTTGTTGCTTTAGCGCTATGCATTAGGTCATGTGCTTCCTTCTACTGTAAATTGTTGCTCTAATGCACGGCTGTAGAGGAGATCAGATGGCTCTTTCAACACATTATCCATTTTTCTCTCTTTCCCCAGTAGGTTTCTAAACCTCCCTGACACAGACAAAGACTCATAATATCATGGCTCTTCTCTGTGAAGTAAAAAAAAGAAAGCAGGAGTTTTAATATTAAGCATGTTAAATCCACCTTATGTAATCTTCATCTTATATCCTTGAAATCTGCAGAATAAAGGGTTTTCTCTCTGTGCTTGCCGGGGAGGACTTATTCTATTTTAAAAGAATGTCTGGATATTATAATAAAGCCTGCTAAGTCTGCTATTACTGTATTGCTGTAAATGGCTGGGCTCAGCACTAAGTCAAAATTCTCTTATGCGTTGTCTCTGATGTTTTATCATATTGAACGTGTATATTATTTTAACAGTTGAAACAGAGTGTTTATCATTAATTAAACCCAAAAATTCTTGAATTAATGACACTCATTATAAATTACCAGATGCCTAAGTGATGATTTATCACAGTTAAGTTGGTGTAACAGCAGTCAAATAATCCTAAAAATGTTTTTTTTTTTTAGCCACTCTCTTTAGGGATGGTAATGACATTCTGTTGGTCAGTCCATCACTTTGGTCCAGACTGAAATTTCTCGACAACTATTGGATGTATTGATTGATTGAATGAGATTCAGTACAGATATCCATGGTGCCAAAAAGTGAATCATAAAGGTGATCCTCAATTCTTTCTGTAGCACCACCTGCCCTTATACAGTGAAATATCTCAATATCTGCTGCATGCATTAGCATAAAACAATGAATACTAATGACTTTCCCCTGACATTTCCTCTAGGGATACCGTGAGGTCTAATTAATTAATTGATAATTTTTCAAAATTGTCAAAATTTGTCAAAAAACTAATGACATTCCCATCAACCACTTTATACATGTGCTAATTGTACCTTTAGTTCTAGTAAGTAAATGCTATCATGCTAAAATAGTGAACACAGTAAACATTATACCTGCTAAACATCAGCATGTTAGTTAGCATGGTCATGGTGAGCATGTTAGCAAGGTGACATTAGCATTTAGCTCAAACCACTGCTGTGCCTAAGTGCAGCTGTTCCCAGCAGGATTTTACTGAAATAAGTGAAATTATAGTTCATTACATTTATTTAAATTATTTGATAGAACTACTGATGTTTATATGTGAGTATGTGTGTCCATTTTCATTGCGTTGAGTGTGTTTGTGTGTGTGAGACGCCTGTGATTTTGAGTATTGAGTTTTGTGTTTTCATACATGCAAATTTGAGTGCACTTCTTGAGACGGATGAAAAAAAGTCAAAACAAGCGTGATTGCTTGGAGACCTTTTTACAGCTTGTTCACATCCACTCAGTCTTCAGCCTAATAGTTCCCTGATGCAATGAAACCAGAGGATGTTAAAGCGATGCTGCGTACCCTGAACTGTGTCCCAGTAGGGAGGAGACTTTAAATGAAAAGGTCAGATCTCATCCACCTGTTAAAGAGCAGATGCCACATCAGAGCAATACTTGGCAGGGGTAGCAGGTATCGTTGTTGGGCACACGACACGCACTTGGCACAGGTGCAGGTATGGCTATACTGCTCATGCACATAAACTCACAGACATACAAATCTCTCTCTCTCTCACACACACACACACACACACAAGATGCCTGACCCCTCTCCCTGGGAATGAAAGATATGGGCAGAGAATAGAAACAGAACCTTTTCCAGGGATGATCACACTGGCTACACAAAAGCCTTGACTGTTGATGATGTATAAAGGTCGTGGTGTTGTCATGGGACTCCACTTACACCGGACTGAGCCTTCAATCAGACCAGGAGATATTTGTCAAACAGGCCACTGTCTCACTTAACCATGGGCTACAATAGACAATTAACTCCTGACGATGTTCACCACTTGTAAAGAGCCCTGTCTTTTTTGTGTTTACGAAGTACACACCCATATGCACATACAGAAGCATGAATGAACACACATACACACACTACCTGGAAGCTGCTATTTCCACTTTACTCCTGGCAATGGCTGCCGCCCTCTGTGCCCCCTCCACAGCCCGATCCACCTTCTCTTTCGTTTTGGGGTTCTTAAGAGGAATCAACTGCTTCCTTATTCCACGCACCAGCACGTTATTTTTGTACTTCCCTTCTTCTTTGGTGCCATCTGGGAAAACTGTGCACCCGTAACCGTGGCGCTTGTTGTTAAGCCATTCTCCCTCGTACTTCATCCCGTTGGATCTCTCTGAAACACCAAATCCATTGCGCTTGTCATTCTTCCATTCGCCCATGTAGCTTTCGGTGGTGGTGGCATCCACATGGTCCTCCAGAGGTAGGTCCTCATCTGGCAGCTCGCCGTCACCGATGGATATGGTAGAGTTGGCATCACTGGAGCTGATGCGGCTCATGGTGGCATCACTGCGTGCTGAGCTGCGCTTGCTGGAGATTGAGGTCCGAGAGTCAGACTTGCGCAACTGCCGGAGGCTGCCGAAGAGTGAACCCCGGCGGAACAGGCCCTTCTTCTTGCCGGTGACAACCTCGCTGTCTGAGTGGAAGTTAAGGACGAAGCCGCCGCGGCTGCCTGTTGGTGTGTCTGCAGGGGAGGAGAGGTCCTGGAGCACTGTGCCGTTGCTCTGCTCAGAACGCAGGGAGGCCAGAGATGTGCGGAGTGGAGAGCGGATAACGGTGGCCATACCATAAGGAACACTCTGACGCACGCCGTAGCCATGCCGCATCCCACCCATCCACTGGCCTTGATAGGTACCTGAGGAACAGGTAGACATGGGAAAATGAGTCATAATAGTCACAACTACTGTATACATCAGATCCTATAAAGCACTGGTTCCATTCGTTTGGGCTTATGACCCTTTAAAAAGAAACACTATCTACTTGTAACCCATCCTCACATGTTGCATTCCAATGAGCTGTGAGTGCCTCCACCAAAGAGAGATGATTTTTCTTTCTCAAATTGTTTCATTTGACCTGAAAGACTACAAGTATCCAGTTTTTCCCTCAAGAAACAAGCAGAAATACCAAAGTTGTTTTGTTTTCTTTGCTATCCTGTAAATCATCTTGAGACCCTCCAGGTTGAGAACCACTGCTATACAGGATGACACAGTGCCACACAGTATTCAAAACAGTCATCCCATCCCTTTTACAATTTCCCTAAATTGTAGATACTGTGCTTATCAGGTAAAAAGGTAAGTACGTTAGAGACGTTAAAACTGCAAGTCAGAAAGGCAACAGTTACAAACAGCAAATATTTTCATCCCCCAAAAAACCATGGCACTTCAGATTAAAAGTTATACTATATTCTATTTTTAGATGCTTAAGATGGTGAAAATCCATGTTTAATAGTACTACTTGGGTGTACTGAATTAGGCTTCATTTTCTGAGAAACACTGGCCATCAGTTCCAGGAAGAGACAGTTAATACTGGCTGGTATGATAAAGCACAGTCAGATATGGTCTCATTATGCATATGATTTTTAAGAAGCAAATGTTAGTTAGTATTCTTAGTTACAGTTAGTTCATACTAATCAAATCTTTGGTTGATATTTATTCATTATTTTTATCATGATTTTGGTGTTACCATATCATCTGTGAACCTTGAGTCTGTATATCTGCACTTAAAACAGAGTCCTTAAAACAGTATTACCCATGGGAGCAAAGAGGAGCCTTGCTGTAGGGGTGCCCAGTATGTCAGCTAATGAAATGTTTTCTCTCCCTCCCTTCAGATCTGGGACTGTGAGCATAACTAACTCAATCACAAAGATTTGATTAAGGTACTGATACCCCCACTGACAGTCGACACATTCACCACCATCCACTTGTCTCTGACGACAGGGAATTGCTATGAGTCACATAATGAGAGGAATACTTCATTAATCCCATTTGGTGCTGCTGAGCCCAATCAGCATGTGCCGGCCTACTGTAGCTTCTTCCAAGCATCATATTACAATCCTGATCCTAATAATAAGAAAGGCCTGTTGATCCAGCACTCGCATTTCATTGACCAATACAATGAAATAAGCCATAATGGTCAGATTCTGAGGGGAAACGATATACTAGCCTGGGCAGGAATTTAGATGGATAAACAGTGTGAGATTAACAGGCTGGCTCTGCTCTGCAGTTCAATTCGGTGACCCTGCAGATCAAGTTATCAGCATGTTGCAGGGTCAGATGGCCAGATGTTCTGTAGATCCTCTAGGATCAGCTGATTTCCCAAGCCCGGCCCTCATATGTGAAGCATTTATTCTGCACCATAAGGCCTTGGTTAGTGGAGATGATGCTCACAAATCACCCTGCGACTTGTTTTATAATCAGAAAGAACTGCTTGCTGCTACTGTCGCTTGCAAACACTTGCATCTGTAGGATGTTCTCTGTCCCTGATCACACAGATCTCTAGACAAACTCAATCTGTGGACACAGCACTGATTAGTGACATCAAAGCTCTGACAGACGCCTTGCACTAACCTCTAACTTTCAGTAAGTCAAAAAGTGTGTCCTGTGTGTGAATGCATAGATATATTTGTGTGTATTTTCAGCACTTTGGAACTATTAATCTTAACTTCATAAAGTCATTTAGAAATTGGACAACACACCCAGTGTGTAAATACATTTTCACTTGTTTCCATTGATATGCACCTTTTTTTCTAGAAAGTGTCAGTATATTGACACTTTGCAGAACTGTGACCAAAAGCAGAACTTTCCTATGAGTGTGTATTAAACAAGTTTATTTTCATTGTAAACAGTGACCCACACACTGACACTCTTAAAGAGATGTGTTAAAGCAGTGAAGGTTCAAATGTGAAAATGACAAGAGAAGAAGGTGATAGTCTGGCTATAATTGGCTCCAAACAGACTGATTTGCTCTGATTTCCAAACTCCTTCTAGGCAGGGCATGATGCCACTGAGCAGGCAACAGGAGTCACTCTTCTCCCACTGTCATATGAGAAGCAACCAGCAGTTATCAGATGAGATGCGCCTTGGAATATGAGATGAAGCATTATTTTAAATTGCTTCCAAAAAGTTAACACTACCACGGTAATAAGTAATGATGATGCGCTTGACCACGGTGCGCAGTGCGCAATCTCAGCTCCAACTCAGATCATAACAGATGGAGATTCATGCACTGATGCTTTTCCATTAGCCTCCCTCAGTTTTAGTCTGAGCATCCTCTCTCTCTCTCTCTCTCGAACACACACACACTCACAGGCTACATAACACATCACTAGTCACAGCCGTTAAAGCGACACACACGTTAGAAACAAACCTTGGGCCATATTTATAACACAGGGTTTCTTACCGCCATCGCCATAGGTTTCGATCCCATATCCATCTTGCAGCCCGTTGCTCCAGGTACCGTCGTATCTAGCAGGTGTGTTGTGACTTTGCCGAATGCCGTACCGACCCTTAAAACCGTGACTCCACTCTCCGCGGTAGATCCACTTTCCTTTATTCTCCACACCGAGACCATGCCTCTTCCCCTGGGACCAGTAGCCCTTGTAGGTATTCCCGCTGGGCCAGGTGTACACCCCTACTATCTCAAAGCCGTGGGACCAGGACCCGGCGTACTCGCCCTGGCCCTTGGGTCCGGTGCAGATGCCGTGTCCGTGGGCTTTGCCATCCTCCCACCCCCCGCAGTACGTGCCACCGTCGTCGAAGTCAAACCTTCCGCCCGTCATTCAGATATAGGCTGGAAATAAAGCAGATCGTGCGCTGCTGCAGACTCAGGCGTCTCCAGGACCGAGGTTGTGGGATCCAGGACCGGTGGTGTGTTGAAAGGATGAGCCAACAAGAAGATGACTAGAGGAACAAAAAAATTGGAGGGTCAAGATAGTAGAGTGGTACTTCCAGGCATTGACATGTAATGCAAAAGGCATTTGTAATGGTAAGTGTAAAGGTATGAATGGTGGGCGTCATTTACCGGAGGCGCACGCCGGGTTCTCCGATGTGTGTTGCTCGTCTCCCCCCTCTCACCCACTGATCACAGAGGGAGAGAGAGAGGCGTCGAGTCCCTGCTGAAGAAAGACACTGGGCCAATCGCAACGTCACGCCAAAGGGACCTCCCACTCTGCCCCCCCCCCCCCCCCCCCCCCCCCCCCTCCCCATAAAGCGATGACAAACCACACTAAACATTTGAAAGACGCGCCTCACCTTTACACATGTGTAAATTCCCGCAATTGAGTGTTCTCATAATACCCAGAAGGATTTATAGTGTGACTGGTAAGTGAATTATACAATTACTATTAAACTATAATTTGTTTCAGCTATTATATTACATTGCTATCATATTCAATTCAATGCAATTCAATTCAATAATATATATATAATAATATATAAGGTGATAGCATGAATATAGGTTAAGTTTAACTTTAAAAAAAAAAAATTGATCATAAACATTTCATATTCATATGAGATACATATTACCTTTCTGTTGAAGGTACCTCATTTTCTGATTTTACACTCTAACAGTGATATTCCAATAAATACTTGTCGTTTTGCGTTTTTATTCTTGTAGTATTTTATGATTAAAACTACTTATGAGAGCTAAAGCACCGTTTTTTCTTAACAGTGGTTGCAAACATGATTCCATAGCTGTATAAGAAATCCCACTCTCGAATTAACAAAAATAAGAAGGAAATTAGTAATTAATTAGTAAGAATTAGTAACCTACTACGACGATGGTGGCCTTTAATACCAGGCTCTCATTTTTTGAATCAGTGCCGACTACAAAAACCTTGTGTGGACCACTAGTAGCCTGCACATCAGAGGAATAGATGATAGCGACCTCTGCTGCACAAATGTACTTATTGCATGACTAAATAATGGTAGCCTTTGTACGCTATAGTTTTGTAACTGTATTGTGTACAGTATATAGTGAAGTAATGTAAACTATTTGTGGTATTTTTTTTCTTACATTCTGAATTATTATATTTACATTGTAAACCTTGTGCAACCTGCTTTGACAATACTGTAATGATGCATATTAAGGAAATGTGAATGATGACTATGACTCTAATATACTGTACTACTACCACTACTACTAGGCTACTATTACTACTACAGCTACTACTACTACTATATGAAGAATAATAAGTGCAGGAGCAACAACAGCACAAAAAAGAGCAGTTAGAGACTGTATGCAGTGCAAAATAAATCAGTATTTTTCTCTGAACAGTTTGTTCTGAAATTATGTCAGAATGAAGAGAGGCGTATCAACGTTACCCTCCGAGCCTGCAGGGGGTGTATTTTGCTGACTGTAATATGATGTGCTGCCCTCACTTGTCCCCTAAAACACTAACAGATAAAATGGCGTCTGAAAACATGTCTGAGTCCCAAGATGAGAAAGCAGCTCTTATAGAGACGGAATCTGTGCAAGATGAACACCAGCAGTGTGTTACAGTCGCAAAACAAAGCGAATCTAAACTGACGCTTTATCACTGGACGCAGTCTTTCAATTCACAGAAGGTGGGTGTCATTATGTTTCAGCACCACAGTGCAGTGGACAGCTCCTCGTCAGAGTTTCGATTAGAAATTTGGTTTAAGTTACTCTGGATGACGCTGCGGTTTTCGCTCAATAGATCACTCACCATCTGTCCTGCATAAAAACACATATATACAATCCATTATCACTACAGTATTCGTTAAAGGGAATAGTTTGTTTACCTTTAAGCACTATAGCGGAAGACGAGTATCTTAGCGTTTCAGCACCACAGTTCAACGGACAGCTCCCCATTAGAGGTTTAATTAGCAATTTGTAAAATGTGTCTGTTATTGTTGATGGTACTGTAGTTTTAGCTTTATGTCATATGTCTTAAATAAAATTACTAAAACTGATATACAACACATCATCACAGTATTTATTAAGGGAATAGAAGAGGAGTGTGCCAATTTTTCAGCATCATATTTCAGTGGACAGCTCTATTAAAATTCATCTGATGTTAAAAGGCTTCTCAGGATTACAATAGATCTTCAAACATCCTTGTTACCACTGGACAGTACCTGTACTTCTGTTGAACATTGGGGAAAAAACATCAATGTTGGCTTTTCTTTTTGAGAACTTTGCCCTGAAGATACAGAGTAAGTATTTTGGCCTTGTCCACGGTCTTACTAGTTTTGGTTCATTTTCTTATGAATATGTAGTGTTTGGTATTACTAGTAATTCTACCACTAAAGACAATGAGTCATTAAACATTAATTTGATTGTACTAGTAGGAAAGACACATTCATAAATCTAGGTACTCGAATCAACATAATTCTAAGTCTTTAAAACTGATACAAAGCAGTACATTAGAATAATTTTGTACTTTTAGATTAAGAAACTTTGTAAAACACGTGTACAATATTGATATACTGTATATTTTAATATTTGTATCCACTTTGTTGTATTCGTGATGGATGTGTGTTGTTGTTGTTACTTGTCCAATGTGGTTGGAATGTAACCTTGCAGAGTATACCTGCTCTTTGCCGTAATGTATGTGGTAAACACTAACATAGATGAAATATTTTCTTCTCCATGGGACAAAATTTTCTGGAGGGGGTTTAGGGTCCCTGACACAAAAATATGTCTCTTGGTTTAAGCCAAGCTACCCAACGTTAAAGTGACAGTCGGTGTATTGTGAACTGATTAGCTGTGATGTTTAATAAACAAAAGCAGCAAATCCTCTGACATTAAATTCAAAAGCATCCGTATTTTGTGAAAGGGAAAAGTACAAAAGTGTTCAGATTGCATAGTTTCAAGAGAGCAAAACATGCAGACATGGTGCCCAAAAACCTGTAAGTTAATTACTATGATATCAGATGGCCTTAATCAAGTATTTGACTTCTGTTGACAGTCATGGTTGTTGCTTTGCAGGTGCGCCTGGCTATTGCAGAGAAAGGTTTGCGCTGTGAGGAGTATGATGTTAGCCTACCACTCAGTGAACACAATGAGCCTTGGTTCATGCGGCTGAATCCCGCTGGTGAGGTGCCGGTCTTAGTGCACAATGACAACGTCATCTGTGACCCAACACAGATCATGGACTACCTGGAGCAAAACTTCAATGATGGTGAGACTAAATAAAGACTGTCAGTGTTTCACAGACCTGCAGCCCAAAACTCTCGCTCACTGTTAAAATACACTATAGTAGGGTTGGATAGGTATAAGGTGGGCTCCATTTGACTAGTTTCCTTCTTGTTTTAGTACATTGTCTTCATCTTTCAGCATTTTTGGTTGACTTTTATGTTTGATGTAAATTTTGTGTAGTTCATTTTCAATCATTTATTTCTTTTTTTTTTTTAATTTTCCATTTTCTCTTGGTTTGCATTGATCCATTAGCTTTGTTCTAAGGGTCATCCAGATGGCTTAAAAGGAGAGAAAATTTGGTAAGCATGGAACTATCTAAGATATTGAAAAATAACATGTTTAAATAACCGATATTACACAACATAACTGTACTTTTCCTAACCCGAACTCTAGTGTATTGTCCCTAAGACAAACTTACATACAACACTTGTTCTTTTGCCAGTATTCTCTATTGTCTGTTTTACTTGTAAGGAGAAAAAGTGTAAGGAAACAAAGTGACACCTTACACCATTGCGCCTTCCTTTACATGGATTGTTTGTCTCCAGAAGGCACTCCCAAGCTGATACCTGAAGAGGGCAGTACGTACTATCACAGAGTGCAGCACTACAGAGAGCTGTTGGACTCACTACAGATGGATGCCTACACCCACGGCTGCATCCTCCACCCTGAGATCACAGTGGATTCCCACATACCTGCATATGCTGCCACAAGCATACGAAGTAAGATACACTGAGATGCACTCCAGTAGTAGTATATACATATACATTTACCAGGCGCATCTAGAAATGGATAGGACCCCCTTGTACCTACGCAACAACCATTTTGTAGGCACAGATTAAACAAAGTGTTGGAAACTTCCCACACTTGATGCCAAGATGGCACCATGAAGGCTGTGCAGAACACCCTGTTACACTTAAATCTTCCTCTACCTACTCAACTTTTCTATTCTATGGTGGTTTATTTGAGCCCTCCTGTGTATTTGATACCGTCAATTATTGTCAGTCCCTTATCTCATCGTGTGGGTGTCCATCCCACAATGCAGCCCAGTCTATAATTAAGTTAAACACCTCTCATTCTTATACTTACCGTTGATGTGAGACTGTCTGTTTGTAGGAGGGAGCCGTTCGCATGACGGAAAGGTGACCCACACACAGACACATTCTTACATTAGTATCATGAAATGTATCTAAGTTTTGTTATACTGAAAACCACAGTGTCTTTGTTTGTCTTTAACATGCTGCTATGTTTTTGTGTGACAGCACAAATAGGAAACACTGAGTCAGAGCTGAAGAAATTGGCAGAGGAGAACCCGGAGCTGAAAGATGCTTACATTGCAAAACAGAGGCGCTTAAAAGTAAGTCATTCAAGTTAGCAGAGTGCTATATAAGCCAAACTGTTGTTCCTACATGATTTTGACTACTACTTCTATTTGTTCAAAACTTAGTAAAATATTTAAAATAATATTATTATGTCATAGAAATATATAATTATAATATATAATATAATATATAATAAGCTGAGCAAAACTGAACACAGGTGAAGACTGAAGAAACTGAACTAACAGAACAAAGGATCCAACAAAACTGAACTGAAAACCAGGACTAAAATACAATCTGAACTGAGGGAATGGGAAACATCTGACCAAACTGAGAACAGGCAAGGAGCTGATAGGCTGAGGGAAACACAGGGAGCAGGGCAGGGCCGATGAGACTGATACAGGGCAGGTGTGAAGGTAACAGCAAGCTGGGGAAAAACACTGAGAGCAGGGCAGGGCTAATGAGGTGTGTAGGGAAAAATGGGCTGGGGAGAAGTGCAGGAACACAGAAGGGAAACACAGAGCACACAGAAAACCAAAACCTAGAAAACACAATCCTCTTAAAAACTAAGACTGAGAAAGCTGTCAGTACAAACTGAAATAAAAACAAAGACAGACTAACTAGTAAAGGCAACTAAAATAACAATGCCAGAATCTTTTAAAGACCCACCAAAACCAGAAGACAAAAAACATAAACAAATTAAACCAGAAGATCACATATCACAATATTAGATCTCTGTCTATTTACTTAAAGTGAATAACAGAACATAAGAAATGACTCTGTACACTGACTGGTATAACTTAACAAAATATACATGAAAATAACTTCAATACAGAAGTAACATTTCTCCCACTCAGTCCAGTCTTCACAAAACAGAGAGAAAAAGTCTGAGGGCATCTGGTGGACTGGTGGACAATGGCAGCTATAAGGAATATAGAGTCAGACTCTCTTGAGTCTCTAGAGTCAGTGACAGAACCATGACAGTAGGTCACTGTCACACCACAGAGAGACAGCCAATGCAAGAGAGCTATATCAAGTGTTAGCTAGCTAGCTAGTTAGTTTAATGTATTACATTGATTTAATTAAGTAAATAATAATAAGTATTTATAGTCGATGGATTGACAGACACTTAGTAAAACAGAAATATATTTAACCCCTATAAACAATGGTCTATAGATCAAGCTAGAGCACATTTTATTTGCAGATACTGAAGAGTGCAGTATTAGGTATTGTGTACATGGAAGTTATTTTTTTGCAAAATAATCTGCCTTAAAAGGCATAAAATTAAGGCATTACAACATCTTTATATGTTATGAAGTTTACCAATGAGCCTTAAACTTTAATTCATTTTTTTCCCAAACTCACAGCTTCTGTAGTTACTGCTCTCGTCTTCTGTCGTGTGTAACAGAAGTAAATTTTCAACTAACTAATGCATTTATATATGAAAATGTTTCTGCAGTCCAAGTTGTTTGATCATGACAACATGAAGTACCTGAAGAAGCTTCTGGATGAATTGGAGAGTGTGATGGACCAGGTAGAGACAGAGCTACAGAGGAGGGTGGAGGAAACACCAGGTAGCCATGGCAACTTGTCACCTAGCAACCGTTGTACCATTAATAGCATTAACACAGCAGTAGAAATAATTATATTACTTATTATAAGTCAGCCTACAATGTGCCAGTGGTGACTCTCACAGTTAAATTATGATGACAGAAGCATCTTGAATTTATTTGTTATTCTGACATCCTCCATGTCTCCTCCTCTATCCTCTTCCTCTCGTAGAAGAAGGCAGTCAGTCCTGGCTGTGTGGGGAGTTCTTCAGCATGGCTGACGTCTCTCTGGCTGTCACCTTACACCGCCTCAAGTTCCTTGGCCTCTCCCGCCGCTACTGGGGCAACGGTAACCGTGTCAACCTGGAAACATACTACGAGCGAGTGGTGCAGCGCCCGGCCTTCAGGAGGGTTCTGGGCCATGTCAACAACATCCTGATCTCAGCTGTGCTTCCTGTGGCGTTTCGTGTGGCCAGGAAGAATGCACCGGTTATTTTTGGTACCACTCTGTTGATAGGCATTTTGGGGGGAGCGACTTACCTCGCGTTTCTTTACATGAAGAAGAGGCTGATTGTCTTCAGCTGAGGAAGCTGAGAAGTCGTTCAAGTGGTTTAGAACAGAATTGTGAGTGTGGGAGGTAGTCATGGATCAAAAATAAGAGAAATATTGCCTTCATCACAGCACATTTCAATTGTCTAAAATTAAAATACATGGAAGAATTTGATCATTCATTAGAAATCATTAATATGTAATTGAAACAATACTTAATTTGCTAAGTAATGTGCTATCTATGTTCTCTGTGTTGCTGGTTGCACAAATTGCACTTTAAGTCATCCTCACTATGTGACATCTGCATTACACACCAAAGGATTGACTTGAAAGGACCATATGGAAGTTTTTACATGATTTTCCCATTTTTTACAATTAAAAAATACCATATTTGGTTTGTTGTTAGAGCGCTATAAGTTAAGAGCCAGCTTTCAAACAGCATTGTTCTGGCTATCTTCAAGCTGGGAAGTTTGTCTTTACAATCCCATAAATAGCACATGAATGCACCATTCCTCTCTGACAAAGCTGAAAATACATGTCCAAGAATCTACTGTATTATATAACTTTGACACAAACATAAACAAGTACTAGTAGATTTTCATACTGCACTTATATTAATGGAAAACAATCGCTGACTAGGAGAAGGAAGCAACATATTTATTAATTAATGAAAATGAAAATACTACAAGGTAAACCTGATTTATAGTAAATGGGCTAAAATGTGCAAAAATACCAGTATGGTCTTTAAATACATATTTATGTGTGCTTAAATCACCATATTAAGAGCCTAATAGCCTATGTTTTGCATAATGTGTGCTTTTTCCTTTGTTGTTTCATTGTTGTCAATATTTGCATGTAAGGAAATTAAAAACAAGTGTGCTAGAAGTCCACAGTCTGCTTTCTGTGACCAGGTCTGCCAGCATATGACATACTGATCCACCCAGCAGTTAAGCCACATCAAGGTTTCTATATTTGACAAAAATTCACAAAGACTAATTTGCTCTGTAGGTACCCCCATCATCACACCTGTGCACATGTTTTCCTGTATGACTTATGGCGCATTGTTTGATAGATTCTCTATGTAACAATAGTTGAATGAATGCTTTTCAGATCTCATTTACCTCTCCAGGCTATCATATCCAACATCTGTCTGGAATTAAAATGCTCCTAAACAATCTCCAGTGTTTCCTGTCAATTAAATGTAATTGAGAATGGCATTAAAATTCACAACTCAGCATAATTTAATAAGCTCATCGTATATCACAGGTATATATCAAACAATGAAAGTGTCTTAATCACATTTTCCAGGGTCTGGATGTAAATCAACATCTACAGTAATTTGTTTGCCCAGTCAAAACCTCCTGGCCAACACTGACATTTAACATATGCTCAGCTTTGATTTAAACTCCTCCTCACGTGAGCTCAGCCTCACATAAAACAGACACATGCATGGCCTTTCAAGCATGGCCTTTGTTTTCAGTGTCCAGGGGGACTGGGTAGTGTCACTGTCAAAGAAATACCTCACATGTGTTAAAGCCACATGTGAGCTGAGCTGTCAAAGGACCATAAGCTCATACTAGTGTGTTACCTCAGGAAAATCATACTCCTGCAAATGGAAACCAAAATGTCATCATTTTTTGCTACAGGGCTAGGCCTATATCACACAGGTGTAATTTTAAGGGATAAGGGTCAAAGTCATAAATAAAGTATAAATGCATACATTCTACTGAGACATACAGTATTTGGTCACCTAAATTAAAAGTATTTCTGCATCAGGCTATAAACAAAATATTTTTGGACTTTTGACAAAGTGCCATCTTGATAAATATTTAGATTCATATTTTAAAAATAAATAAATGAGAACCATGGTGTAACTGCATTACAGAGAAACTAATAACTTTGAGGGACACATATGATAATATTTAGCTAACATGAACCAAAGCCTCTAAAAAGGCATATTAAGTTAATTTAAAAACCCAATAGCTATGTGTTGGACTTTTTCCAAGAGCAATAATTATCACTGACACTATACATTACACCATTGCAAAGGGGAAAATAACATCAATGCCATAAAATGATATCTTGAAAGTGCATCTTTTCTGTGATGAGAGATGAATAACTTAACATGCATGCTTGTCCCCACGAGGGGGCAGTGTTTCCTAAAACAACACTCAACTGTTGTAGTGAGAATGCAATAACTCCAATAACTCATAGGGAATGGGGGCAGTTTCTATATGTTTCAAGCACTGGCATTTTGAGAAAATTTCTACTTATCACAAAATGGAAGGTTTTTTGCATGCCATTTAAGCAGTAAAGTCCTTTGGATTAATTAATTTTTCTGAGGAGTGCTCTATATTAGAACTGCGGTAGTGGCCAAAAGCAATTCATCCAGCTGACAAAATAATCCTCCTGCTGGAGCTGAACATGGTCACGAATTATTCAGATGATTGTTTCTGACATCTTGCTATTCAGTTGTTTAAAACCCAACAGGTGGTTCATAATAAGTGGACAAAGTTCTCCACTCAGACTACTAAACAATGGTGTTTTTCTGTCTCTGTTGCAGAGTCAATATCCTGTTGCAGTTTATTATATTGTGTTAAAACAAAAACATTAAACAGTTCTGCATCCCTGCACAAGACATTCAAAGGGCATGTTTCCAATACTGATAATAAATGTGCACTTCTTTTGTTTTTATTAATATGTAGATTTCAGACTTCACCAGTTCTACGAAATCCATAACTGTGAGACAGTTGATAGGTGGTATGACCCTACTTTAAGCTTGAATACAACGATAAAAAATGTGGCTAGTTGGCTCTACTGAAGATAGCTAAAAAGATATGCTGGGAACCAGAGAAAAGTCCCCACATTTGGATGTGTTGTCCGAACCTGTCTGGAGTCAAAAGTGTTTACACCTGTTCAGGCATTTCCACTTCAAGGAAAAGCCTGAAAAGTCTGTCTTCATAGCAGAGAGTGAGACAGGAAACATACAAACAAGGATAAAAGTTGTTGGAGCCCCCCCAGTTATGACATTGGAAAGGTTTTGCAGTGAGAGATTTCAGATGATGTTTGCAAAGCTGACAAGAACCTTGTGAGGAACAGTAATGTTTATAATTGTCTTATGGCCACCTTTTGGTAGGGGGCTGCAGGAAGTGAAAAATTGGTTGGAGTTGCAAGCTAGATCAGTTTGTGTACATGTTTAAAAGCTTTAACTAAGCCTCCAAAGTTGCCTGTTGGTACCTACATATGACTCAACCATACAAGTCATCACCCAAACAGTGTCATAGGTCTGTGATAAATGCTACGGCGTGAACAATGAGACACAGTACAGTTTTTGCTGACGTCTTTGATGATGTGGCGGTAGCGCTGAGTCACCTCTGCACCAATGCCTCTGTTGTGCTGCAACACGTAGGCCAACCGGTAGATTATTTGTACTCCCATTTAGAGCGTCTTTAAACCCCCCAGGTGCACGTTAGAGATGGTGTCTGGCATTGGGTCAGACCACTAACACAGAACTGCATGCAGTCTCTTTGCTGCCATTCAAATAAACAAAATCAACTGCGTCTAAGCCATCACAGACTCTCTCTCTTCCTTCCTTACTCTCTCTCTTTCCCTTTAACTCCCTTTTCTCTGAACACGGTTCTTTTCTTCTGTTTTTCCCAGTAGGGAGTGTCTACGTCAGAAGGGCTGGGTGGGGTAGTGCAGGTGTGTCGAAGTGTCTGTTTAGGGAAACTTGAAAGGGAGACTCGCATGGAAACCCCCAGCAGACATGCATGCCCACAGAAAAACAAACAGAAAGCGGAGCGAGTTTGAGGCCTGCGGTAGAGAGCGGCTGGGAGTGATGGATGGAAAAATGCTTGGGGATGCAAGCGAGAAGGGAGGGGTCAAAGGGTCAACTGACCTGAATGAGACACTGAAACAATTTCAATAAAAGGCTCAAACGAGGACCTTTACAATCCTAAGCAGATCCGTTGAGAAGAATAAGAAAAAAATCTTGCTGGATAGTAACTCTTTTCTTGTAGACAGCAAGGCAAGTGGACAGTGGAATGGTGATGTGTGAGCTGTGTTGGATGTCCACAGACAGGCAGGCTGGGTAAACAGAAACCCACGCAGCAATACCTGACAGCTAAGCCTACTTGATGTGGCTCTTGTCCTGGTGACTGGGTGAGTGGGAGCATGGAAACTTCCATAGACGCATCTTGCAATCAGAGGCTATGAGCTGGGGTGGTGGTAGATTTGGGGAAAGATGGGAGACGATGGAAAGATCGGAGGATACTGCAGGTGATGGCTTGAATGGAAGGGAAACTGTGATATAAACCAGAGACATAGTGAAGCAATGAGGAAAGAGGAATGATGTTTTAGTGATACATCATCTAATATCTTCCATCACATCTGCAAAACTAATAGTAGACAATTCGTTTTGCCCTCTGACTGGTCGAGAAAAATTTAAAAGATGTTGGAGAAGATGATGCGGTTCATTTGTTCCTGTGTCTACAGTGACATTATGTAAGGACATTGTAGACGTAGGAATGAAATGGCAAGATGAACTACCTCAGTGAATGGTGCAGCAGCTGTTTTGCTCTTTGTACAATGTCAATAGCAGCTTTGTCACTATTGTCCAATGAGCATTGTTCTTGCATCAGACCTCAACCCTATAGTCTTATATTTCACTCCTCTTGTGGTTACTTTGGACACACTAGAGATGTCCAAGATCAAGATGTCCAAAGCCTTTTGGCACTGTCAAAAGGTGTTCTGAGAAAACCACCGGGCCTTTCCAGAAAGCAGCCGTCACCGCCTTTCAGAGCATCTGCGATATACTGTTTGCTGAGTCGACAAGGGGTGGGATCTCATGATGTTGACACTACTGTTAAAATGACCCCCCGCCGACTCGCCCTTCACAGCTTTATGATGAAATCCTGTGCCACCATTCCTCCCCACATGTGCTTCTCAAATATTTAAACTCGGCCTACATAAACACTGCTGCACAGGAGAGATGATACCCAACGCCGTTTGGAGCGAACCTGCTGCATTATAAATCCCTGTTCAATTGGCCAGATGTGGCCAAGTCAAACACACCATCCACTTTTTATTGTGTTAATGAATTTTCTGTGTATGATGGGTTTGCCATTGCCATGCTAATTTAACGTCAGTGATCTCAGTGGGGATGTGAGGTGATGGGAGGAATTATTTTTCCAACTTCCTCAGCTCTTCTTTGTCTACATGGAAAGACTTCAAATTTGACGTGAAATGATTAAAGAGGAGATTTTGTACAAATTCAGGACAGCAGAGAGATGTTTCACTTGTCATCAGATTAACTGCAATTTAAAGTATTAAAATTGAATTAAAAAATAAAATATTGAGTACGAGGACTACAGAGAAGAGACCATAAGTAAGATTGGTGTGTGTGAGTGTGTATCACTGCATGCGTCAGTTGGACACAGATTCATGTTGCTGTTGCTCTAATGTATCTTCTGTCTCGCCCTGAAGGTCAGTGAAGGTCGATCCACCTGCTGTGTATGTGACAGTGAACAAACTGTTGAGGGGGTTGGATGCTGCCAAGGCCCTATGAGCTCACTTTTTGCTTTGAAAAACTCCCTACCCTGGACCTTCTCAGGCAATAAGGCCTGACTTTCTATACAGCGAATCAAAAGCGTTATATAACACCATAAGCTAAAACAAGGGGAAGCTCTAAAAATTATCCAGAGACATTGACAGAGGGTAAACTAAAAAAGTGATTTGATTATGAATGAACTGCACCTGTTCAAGTTTGATCAACTTTAAAGGTGCCATTAAAGGGGATGTATCATGCACATCATCTCATCACTCTGTATTTATATTCTGGGGCTCTACTGGTATATCTTTGCTTGATTTACAGTTAAAAATCTCTGTTTTAGCTCCTCACTCTTTAAGACCCCCTCCTGATAAGTCCACTCTTTTATGATTGGCCAGCTCCTGGAAGCTGCTGCCCCTGTCCGACAAACAGCAGCAGTCGGACTTCACTTCTTTTTCTTGTTCTTTTCTTGAAATGGAAATTTCTCAAATACATCTGTACATGTCCGAGCCCAAATTTGATTTGAAATGTGGAAGTGGACAACCTGTGGAACAACCTTAGCAGCAACGGCTATGGAATGGACTGCTGTTTGTGGGCACGTGTGAACAATCTGATGTCATCACAAGGAGGAAGTAGAGGTAACTTTGCAAATGAAACATTCAGAGCAGGCTAAAGCCATTGCTTTACACTTTCATGGAGCATTTCTATATATGTTCACCTCACATTTTGGACCTTTGACAATGTTGGTAGTGGTATAAGAATAACAGAAAATCACAAAAAGCATCATAAGTCCCCTTTAAGTATTCATTCAAGGTATAGATGTGTACCCATTTAGCCTGAACAGTCAATCTAGCAGTCATCCATCATGTAGTAAGTATAGTAGTAGGCAAACTATTACTGATGACTTTGAGACTGTATCATGTATTGATAATCTGATCCAAGATACATTGTTACAAGTTACATTGCTGGTCAGCCCTGTTCAAACATTTGATGAAAAATCTGGGTTTTAGTCAAAACTTCATCAGAATCGATCATTAAAGTCAATTAATGTAGCTTTCTGACTGGAATACTTCACTGGTGAAGTTCAAGGAAAAGCACTTGGCCACCACTGCACAGACCTGGGTTCAATCAATCCCTGGATGTGGTGGATGGAAAGTCAGCGAGGGTCATGTTGTTGCCTTGCCACTACTGGTTGAGGCCTCTGTTTGGTACATACAGGCACATTATGCCGTTCTTCATCTAGTGGTGAGGTTGCAGATTGCAACCAAATGAATACACCTCGCCCCACCCTCCCCTTCAATCGTGTAGGAGAACCTACAGTGGCCACAAAACTCATGAAAAATGTGCAAGGCCCTCTCTAGAGCAAGTGATTGGTTTGTCCATTCTGGGCTACTGTAGAAACATGGCAGTGCAACATGGCGGAATCCGTGGAGGGGGAACCACTCCCTATGTAAATATAAAGGGCTCATTCTAAGGTAACGGAAACACAACAATTCTTATTTTCATGGGATTATACGCTGATAGCATACTTATGAATATTATTATCATATTATTATTCCATTTCTGTCAAGTCCGTTCCCCTACATGCCACTAAGTCTTACACACTGGTCCTAATAAAATTTTTAGGTCCACTTTGTCCTACAGGTAGTGTAACTATTACATACTTGGCTTGCACCTTGGAACATTTTGAAATAGCATTTCAAAGCAAACAGGAAGAGCAAAAGGAAGAAAGACGTAAAAGTTCTGTGGTGGCTTTTATGGAGATATCAAGTATAATGATCTAGCTTGTCCCTATGTTTGGCATGGGCTTAGTAGTAACGCAGGACATCAAGCAAGGCAGAAATGACTATCCCAGGTATTTTCTTTGATTGTGGGCAGACAGAAGAAACATCAACAATATGGTCCAACTTCCTGTGAGGTATCCAGGACCCTGACCTCTCAGTGAATGGTCTTTTTAAAGGATTCTTGCTTTATAGTTTGACTTTGTTACTACATGCCAGTAGCTTGCAATGACATGGACAGAATACCGTAATAGATTCAAATAGAGATTATTCAAATGAGAGCTTGGTTATTTTCTATGTTTTAAAAAATATTGCATACTACTGTGACAATACATTGCTACATACCCAGTTATGACTATATGATCACATTTTCTTGCTCAGAGTTTCAATACCAAAATAGCACTTATCATTGTGCAATCTGCCGCATCTGATATCCACAGTGATCACTGTCAGTAAAGTTACTGCTGACGATTCATTTTTGATGGAACCACATTGTGTTTTGGTTTTCATTTCTTAGAAAGAGGCTGTATTTCCCCACACTGGAGAAAAAATCCCACAAATATGGAGTGGTGTAATTGTAAGTGGTGTCCCAGTTTAAATCCTTTGTGGCCAATCTGATATGCTATTGCTGAATATGCAAGATGGACAGAAACATAGTAAAAATGACCAGTTGCTGATTTTGGTTCTACACAAAAGGCAGTTCTCCTCAATCACAGATAAATGAGCTAAAGCCAATCCTAACATTAGCAGGTATGGCTATACCTGCGCACTAGCATGAGCATGCATGCAGAACAGACTGTTCTGTTGCCGATTGGCCTTTGCCTGATCTCTGGTAAATGTGCTCCTTTTTGTTATAATACTATAATTGGATGTTATTATCTGTTTAAATTTTATTAGTGAATATGCACACAAAACCTTAGAAAAAAGTTAGAAATTAAAGATCAGGCTGGAAAAGAGAACTCATGTCAAGAACTGGATTAATCAAAATCAGCTGAGTCAGTGCTTCACCAAACAGTTTATCCTCTAAGACAGTGACCGAACAGAACAAAACAATGTTTCTTCTGTTATTTGCAAAAATGTTTTCCTGGGGGGAATTTTCTGTGACAATGTGAAGATTTGAAAATGAACTCTTTGAGAAATGATGTGCAGTTTCTGTGTGATTTGATTCTTGCCGTTATTGTTCTCCTGGCTGTTGTGCATGAGCAGATATCTTTAGTGTTTCGGACCATTTTTTAGTCTGCAACATAGACCTGATGGAATAGTCCTTTAAAAGCCCACATATCTTCAAAGAGACATTCCATTTACAGAGATGGGTCAAAGCTTGAATACTCTCATCAGTATGTCACAAATTCCACATCTGTGTTACAAACCAACATGCTATTTTCAAGATGGCTGCCAGAAAATACGCTACACTGGGAGCACAGTATTTAACATAAAGGCTGAATACATTTCAAAACCAACTTCAAGCTCACAATGTGATTTTTTTAATCGCTAAAAATGAATGCACACCCTGCTGCTGTAGTTATTAATTGTGCAGAGTAAGAGGAGCTTTAATGGCTTTTTAAAAACATAAAATGTGATTAGTAGACTAATTCTAATGCTACAGTAATTTATCTTATTACTGCTAATACAGTAAGGCCCTTTTCAGCATTTCTACCTGCTGTTCCATGCATGGCTCTTCTTGCTCCAAAGTGCAAAGTAAGGTCAGATGGTGCTACCAACAAATCGTAGAGGTCATTGGGGACGTGCCAAGGAGCTCAGAGGATTATGATCGGAATCTTACCTTTAAAGAACACCAAAAAGAGCACTTTAAAATCAGCATCGAAATTAAATTAACTGCATGAAACACTTTGATTCATAGAATATCAGCCATAACACACTTCTAAAAACAAAGACGTGAAAACATGCTGACTGTGTGGATTATCTTAGTGAATTGAGCAGGATAGCAGGTGAAACTATATATGGTATTCTAAGCAGGCACTGGAAAGCAGATTTTACATTGGCAGGGTTTTTGTGGCCTCCTTGCCAAGCACAATACTCAACATAATGAGAAACACTTGTTTCAAAATGAGCAATCCACCAAACCACACAGCATTCAAAAGCAACCAAGGGAGCTCACATTTTACTGTATACCATTATCATTGATTATGTTTGGTGGCCTTGGCTCAGAGCCACTGAAATATTCCCTTACAATATTGCCCATAAAAATGTACAGTCCGTCTGCTTTGTAGATGCCTGAGAGGTGTAGATCATGACTGGAGAACAGGAGGTGTCCAGTACAGGATTTTAAGAAGAAAACAAAGCATTACAAAGAAAATGAAAAGGGAGACAACTGCAATATAAGTCACATTCAAAACTGCTTCCCAGAAATCTGGCTTTCTCTTTACTGCTGAATACTTTCTCTATTGTAGTCCATCAGACATACCCAAAATGACATACTGTTGCGGAAAGAAAATGAATAAATAATAATTTCCTGTGTGACCAAATATCGTCCAAGAAGAAATGAGACATGAATCAATAGGAATAGCAAAATCATATCATAACACTGTATCTCTCTGAGCATCTGAATATTGAATATGGTGGCAAGGCATTAGCAAAATCACTCAGTGAATGGGTTCGTGTGAAGCCAAAGGTCAATTCTATGCATACCATCTCTGAAACAGTTCTGTAATTACACACACTGGGCTTTCAAAGTTAATGCATCTATGGGAAAGAGAGGGGGAAAATTGCATGGTAATACCCCTTCGACCAGAAACAAAGAGATCCATACACAGCCCTTCTGTGTTTGTTTATTTGATGCCAATTTCAATTCTGTTGACTTGTAAAAAAAAAAGCTAGAAATGCTGCCTCAACTGAAAATAAAATGGCCTTTTAAAGTTTCTCGTTTGGCTGTGCATCTCTGCAGTATTTCACCGTTACAAAGAGAGGTATTAAATGGCGGAGGGTTTTATTGACATGGCTGTATCCATGGAGGATTAGAGAGGTCTGCTTTCCCTGAGTAGCCTGAACCCATTAACACCAGCCAAGTGTAGAGAGACATTTTTTTCCACTGCTTGGAGCTCTCAATCTTGAGACTACAGCCAGAGAAATGAAGCGCTAACTATGACTCTATGAGGGCAAGGGAAGTACTAGTAATAATTTTGCGGTGAAATTCTTCCTGTAAGGTGCTTTCAGGAACATTGTGCATGTTAACCCCTAGCTCTTGTAGCTTTTTATAGCCACTCAGCCTCCTTGGATCTATGGACAAGTGATGAAAGCTATGAGTCTTCTCAGCAGTTTAACTTGAGAGAAACCACAAGTGATAGCAAGAAATTAACTTGGTTTTGGGATACATTCTGCAGGAACCTAATTATTGGGCCAAACTCCAGGGGAATGAGTGTAGGAGCCAAACTACATGGTTGTTTGGTCGGCACTACAGCATGTTGATTCTGATTTCAACCACAGAAACTGACATGTATTTATTTATTGCTTGTTTGCTAATAGATCACTCTAGATTGGAAACACTGCTGTAGCCTCAAGAGAGCAAGCATCTTTGAGCTGTTAAGTTAACATCATGACGTTCTCGTTTATAATGAATAGGTGACACGCTGACAAACATCACACTTGCTTCTCATTTTGCACATCCCCTCGCTCCAAAAAGACAGCGAGAGATTCTGAACTTAAGTAAATCCATACAGCAAGCTAATATTCTACAAACATGTTTTGATTACATGAATCCAGGGGTTTAATGGCCCATACCAAGTTGGCTACTTCAATTGCCTCCATATGCTGTGTCTCACAGCCACTGCCGCTGCTGCAACTGCTGCCAAATAAGCGGGCCAAACTACAATAACGAACTTCCTGTTGTTTTCTGAGCACCGGCATGCACCTGTCTCTTTCACCTCATGGAATATATTTGCCTCACGTTTCTCCCTCCGTGCTCCTCTTCAACTCTAACTTCACAGTTTGAAAACCTCTCCATTAAACCAAGAGGGGTTATATGAAGTTGGTTATCTTGAGGGGATAGGTGGAGCCCCTTCACCCAGCTTCCTGCGGGATCAAGTCTGAATCATAATCAACTGATATAAAAGTTAATGGGGTCACAGGGTGTGTAGAATTTTATTGCTGTAAATCTAGCACTGTCCCATAAATTTCCTTTTGCATTTTTATGATGGATGCAATAGAGAGAGACAGGACTAGTTGGAAGCAAAAAAACAATGATATGTGGCATAATGTATGTCCCAAGCAAGACTTAAAACCAGAATGTCAGAGTCATGTGGGACACACCTTATCCAGCAAAGACATTAGGGAAATCATCCCATTTCAATTCCATCATCCCAAAGTACTTTTAACTGTCCTATTCATCTGAAAGAGTAAAACACAACACTCTTTTTTATAAATCTCCTCTGTATTTCTCCAGAGAAAACAAATTGAGCTAAGCTTTGTCTCCTTTCCACTCCCACCTGCCAGAGAAGAGGCGTGGGATAATACAAGAGATGCATGGTGGTACAGTTACAAGGCTGTGAATGGGCAAAAAATTGTATGTGTGACATGGCTTTTAAACCGAAAGAATATAGCAATAATGAGATATGTTTTGTGGGTTTTACCTCTGCCCTTGAAAGATTGGAAAGGTTGAGTGTTTCCAGTCATATTTCTCTCACAATGAGTCTGTTTAACTCACACTTCAGCAATAGTGAAAGAAGATTAAAATGTTAAAATGACAGTTTAATGTCTCAAAGAAATCAAAGGGACATGGTGTGTCTTGATGAGTTAGCCATGTTTTCCTCTGTTGAATTACCATGGCATTCAAGGTGAGAAGTGCAAGGCCACATTGGGAGCTTTATGTTTTTGGAGGATTGGTGCGAGGGCTCCGTTTCTGGATGGCAGTACTGTACTAACAAACATTTGCACTGATATGGAATTGCACTCAAACTGTAAATGCTGTGTTTCAGTCCTGGGGTCCGTTTCACAAAGCAGGTTCAACAAACTCTAAGTCTAATCCTGAACTCTGAGTTGATCTACTCTGAGATAGGAAACTCTGAGTTTCCAGTTCCAGAACAGCTGATTTGAGTCAGTTTAATCAACTCCGAGTAGTTTCACCTGGAGTTAAGCACGTGCACCATAACTATAAAAAGCCATCATCAATGGAGCCCCGATTCAACGAGTCACCATGGCAACGGGGAAGAGGAGGGCGGCGTTTTTCGCCCCACTAGAACTAGAAATCTTAATTCGCTCATACGGCGAGTTCAGAAAGAAGTGCAACACCGCTGCAGCTACAAAAGAGAGGGAGACGGCGTGGGAGAACATTGCTGCTCGGGTCAATGCCTAAGTTTAAATGTAGTCCTTTGTAAACACAATAATATCACAGAGGAAAACTGCTTGAATGGTCGCCTATTAATTTATTTCATTTAGGTGCAATGCCGTAGGGGAGAAGTGCACTTGGCAGCAGTTTAGGATGAAATATAAAAACATTGTTCAAACAAGTAAAACCTCGACATAATCTCATGGGGGTACCTCATTTTGATCATGTTTTACATTGTAAAGTAAATATTAAGTGGCTGTTTGACTGTGCAGTTGCTTTATCCCCAACATAATGCTGGTTTCACTCACATGAATGTCTTCTCATCTACATCATGTTCTGTTAAATAATTAAGCCTATTTAAACTAACACAGACTTCTACTCAGCCAACAGAAAGAAGGCAGATACCCGTAAAACGGGTGGTGGCCCAGCACCGCCACCTCTAACGGAGGCAGAGGAGCTGGCCATAAGCCAGAATTTAGGAAGGCCAGTGGCTGGCTCTGACATTGTACAAAAAACTTCCGTTTGCAAAGAAACGCAGCACAACACACAATATCTGCTGGGATGTGAGAGCATGACTACGATTGGTAATGTTGCAAATAAGGATGGATTAGGCTGTGTATGTAGATGATGGACTGTGACGTGAAACGGTACCGCTCAAAAAGATAATTGTCTGGAAATGCTAGAACATCTATGAGCGGTCTGATAACCATCTCCCGACGAATATTTAATTCTCTGCGCAGTAATGCTGCACCTTCATCCACGGGATCGTTATCAAAAGGACATGCCATGTTAGTGAAAAAGTCGCCACTTAATGTGCGTAATGGACTTCTAATATACTGACTCTGATTTTTTTTTAATGATTTTTTTAATTGGAGTGTGTGGCTCTGAAAGAGGGCGGAGACTGAGAGAAACTCGAGGTTCATTGGAAAAACCTGGTCCCGGCCAGGTTAGGTTCATAGAGTCTGTTACTACGGTAACTGACCAAGAGCTTAAGTTACCTCTCTCTCTGAAACAGAATTATCCCTCTTTCTCTGGTTTGAGTTACCTCCCTTTTTGAAATGGAAAACTCAGAGTTTCCCTCATTTCAGGGTTAACAGACTCTGAGTTTTCACTAAATCTGCTTTGTGAAACGGACCCCTGTGAGTCAGACTTCTCGGAAAATAATACACCGCTGCTGTCTAAATAATTTCTCCAAATGTTGTGTAATTGTGTTTGTTAAATTATTTTCCTTTTACACACACAATGACTACAGAATTTATTATTTCTACCCAACTGGGTAACTAGCTTTATTCAACTTTGGCACGTGTTCACATACATACCCTTAGCCTGTTCCCTTTAGGTGCATCAACAACTCAGGTCCGTGCTGCAACAACACTTAGGTTCACAAATCTACCGCAATATATCCCTAAACAATAGTTCCTATTGTTACATCCTTTCTGTTTTTTGATTTTTTTTTCTCTCTTCAGAATAGTTATAAGATCCCAATGTTTGACTTGTATCTCATTTTAAATAATAAAACATAAAATCTTAATAGTAGCAACAAAAATCTTCATTATAAGCCACATTGTCAGCTAATGTGAACAAACGTGTTATACTTGTCATACTGTCATACTGCTAGTATGTATCTGCACAGCTCACAGTTCAGCATTTCACAAACACTGGCTAAGTAAATATTCCAGAAAATTGTACATAACCATTTGAGCATGAACATATGCATAAATCAGCATTTCAGAAAACTTCAGTCCAAATTGTTTCAACTGATCTCCTTTTCCCCTAAAAGTCCATTAGTGTCATTTATTTGTTTAAAGTCACAAAGTCCTCGTAGCATTGTGGCTTCACCACTGTGTGACCAGCTCTGGTGGTTACAGGTGTGCCCCTGTCACCAGTATCTGTGGTTGTGTTTCTCTCAGAAACTGTACGGAAGGACAGTCTCTGAATGACTGGGGTCAATGATCTCAATGTCAGTGAGCTCACTGGGAGCCATTCCTTGAGCAAGTCTGAAGTGTCTCCAGAACACCATCAGAGTGTAATCAGACTTTGTAGGACCTAGTATCAATCGACTTCAGCATTCTGCCTATTCTCACACAGTCACCCGATTTCAGTGTGTGTAGGTCTCTAGCTGATCTGTCGTACAAGGCACGTTGAGATTGTTGATTGTTTTTCAGATCCTGCTGGGCCTGTTTGACTTTTGGCTGTAGAAGACTTGCTTTTGTGGGCAGTAGCATTCTGGTATGACAGCAGCATAGTCTCTGTGCTGAACTGGTGTCCAGGCCTTGTGAAGATGTGTTGTGGTGATTCTGCTTTGCCGTTGCTCTGAGGGTAGTCTGGTATTGAGGTCTTATGCTGGAATTCCTACAGTTGGCTGAATCTCTGGAACTCTCGGGAAGCATATTGTGGTCCATTGTCTGAAATGACAGTATGAGGGATACCTTGGCAAGCAAAATAGTCTTTCAGTTTGTTTATCACTGTAGTGGACTTTGTATCTGACAGATAGTCCATTTCCCAAACATTCGAATAGTAATCTACAGCAATGAGGTAGCTCTTGTTGTCAAACGGAAACAGATCTGTGCTCACCTCGCTTCACCCATGGTCTGCTTGGCATTTCATGTGAGAGTAATGTTTCTTTTTGTTGTTTATTGTCCACTGCCCTGCAGATGCAAAACTTGGCTACATAAGTCTTGATCTGGTCGTTCATACCCTGCCAATAGACACACTCTCTAGCCCTCCATAGGAATCCTTCCAAAACAAGATGAGATGAATGTAAAAGGTGTGTGATCTCTCTCCTCAGTGCATCAGAGATGACGGTACATTCACCCCTGAATAGGGTTGGGTATTGAGCTCGGTACTTTTAGGGGTACCGACTGAATTATGTTTTAACTACCGAGTACCTATTTGTGTTAGATCAGTTGGTGCCAACTTTTGGTACCTTGCAGGACTGAGAATGAACGCAGCCCCAAAATAAGTAGAAAAATTCTCATTGGTCGGAT
The DNA here is from genome assembly GCF_963924715.1 of Thunnus thynnus. Lineage (NCBI taxonomy): Eukaryota > Metazoa > Chordata > Actinopteri > Scombriformes > Scombridae > Thunnus > Thunnus thynnus. Next base: position 14,408,788 of record NC_089537.1, read on the forward strand.
AATTGCCGTGTTACTTTCATAAGGAGAGAAGCGCAACATCAATAGCCTTCCAGGATTAATCCATTATTTCCTGCGGCGGCAGGGACAAATGAACAAATTACCTGTGAAAATGGGGGTGTATTCAAAGAGTAAAGTAGCGGTACCAGTATCGGTTCAAGTGTGAACGATACCCAACCCTACCTCTAAACACTATTCCCTCTTGATAGCTCAGCTCCACCTGGAATGAAAAGTATGGCCTGATTTCACTTGGTGTCTTCATCTTGTTGTTTGGCCATCCCTGGCACATTGTTTTGATGAGAATCTACAGTGTTTTATCCTCTTTTGTTGAGACTGTCTTCAGAGATTGGTAAGTGTTGTACCATATTAACAGTCTCTGCATCGTCTGAGAAACAGCCTCAGCTTCTTCATGATCATGCTCAGATGCCTCTTGTGTCTCACCTTATCCTGTGATCAGCACATCATCTGCTTTAATGTTCAGACCAGGCAGATCTTCCAACACTTATGTGAGTTTTTGCTGGAAGATCTCAGGAGCTGAACTTATTCCCATTGGCATGCTCAGCCACTGGTAGTGTCCAAATGGAGTGGGGAACATTGTCAGGTAACTGGACTCATCTTCTAGCTTGACATGCTATAAACCACTTTTGACGTCACACACTGTAAACACTTTGGCTTTGGACAGGTCCTGGAGTGTGTTTTCATTGACTGGTAGCATACGCTTCCATTCTGCTATTCTGCTTTTGTACAACAACCATCACACTGATGCGGTCTGTGCTGCATTCTACTGGTGTGATGATTCCTCTGCGCTGCAGGTCCTGCAGTTTGTCCTTAAGCGGCTCCATCATGGCGACTACAACCCGTCTATTTGGCAGCTGTACAGGTTTCACTGTGTTGTCTACTTCAATTTTGTATTCTCCTTCAAGGCAGCCATCCCCAGTGAACACATCAGCATACTCTGCTTTATTTGTCCGATTGTCCACTGTTCACTTGTCGGCTGCTCTGAGTAAACAATGCTGTCTATTGTCAGAATGTTCTCATAGTGCACCTTTATCAGTTTCATGGCCTCACTGGCTCTTTTACAAAGCAGTGGCACAGTATAGTCTTTGTTCACCACCTAGAACTCCAACTGCTACAGGTTTTGGTTTCTTAATTTTACTTAACATTTCCCTAGTGGCTTCGGTTTGCTTTTGTTGTACATTACTACTACACTCTTTGTGTCCTCAAGCTTTGTGTCAGGATTAAGCAGATTAATAGGGATGATAATGCAAGTTGCACAACAGTCAATTTGGAATTTGGAACACTTGGACCATCTTTGCCGAGGAGCATACCTGCAAAGAGCTTAGTGTTATTTACATTGTTAGTGTCGACTGCATTCACAATCTCCGCCTCTGCTTCAGTAACACAGAGAATTTCTTTATACTCATCACTCTCACATTGTGCCACATTGTGCTTTTTTCTTTGTTCCAGGCTTGCTCTACATTTCACTGCAAAGTGGTTCTCTTTGCCACACTTGTTGAACTTCCTACCGTACACCAGGCATTTCTGTTTTCTTTTTTCATGTGTTTTCCCGCAAAAGTTGCATTCCACTGTGTTGCACAGTGTTTGTCGCTGGTGTGCTGCTCCTTGCAGTGCATGCACCTCTTTCACCATCAGTCTGGAGATGGTGTTAATATTCTGCCGAGACAGCTCTGTGGTCCTGCACAGCTGTACACGTGTGTCGAGCATCATGTTCTTCATGCGGAGCAGTCTCTCTCTCATGCCTGTGTTTTTACTCCCACACACAATCCAATCAGAAATGAGCAAGTGTCTCAAAGTTCCAAAGTTGTTTTGGCCAACAATTTCAGCTCTGTGACATAACTGTCAACAGTTTCACTGGTGCCTTGGTTTTTGTAAAGAAATGATAATGTTCCACAGTCTCGTTAACACCAGAATTTATTATTTCTACCCAAATGGATAACTTGTTTTATTCAGCTTTGGCATGTGTTCACAATAGGGTTGGGTACCAAACTCAGTACTTTTAAGGGTGCCGACTGATTCACGTCATCATGGTAGATCTATCGGTGCCAAAGTTCGGTACCTTGAGAGTGGGTTGTGTTTCCTGCTGCTGCTTCATATTAAAAGCTTTCCACTGACAAACTAAAGGAAGGCTTTTATTGTGAAGAATAAAATTATAATATAGGAAATTAAATGTGTTTATCGTTGAGTTAGCGGAGCTTTGTTAGCGATGCTATTCTTCAATAAAAACAAGTCAACGAAACAAGATCTGAGATATTTGCTGGAGTTATTTGTTCAGCGGATCTGAGATATTTGCTGGAGCTATTTGTTCAGCAGATTTTTGATAAAGAGCTGCAGACAATGGGCTCTGTTTGGCATTGTTGGCAAACAGCTTAGTGCTTTTTCATAAAACAGCAAATCTCCAACAGGTAGCCTAAACAACTTTACAACTAACAACTTTATTAAATAACTATAATTATTACCTTGTTTATTATTAATTTATTATTTATTATTGTTTATTTTACCTTACACAACAAAATGTTCTAAACAAATAACAATGTTGGAACTGATAAGTTTAGACTTATCATTACAACTGAAATTACATTTTTATTATTACAGAGAGAGTAAAGTACCAACAAAAGTATTGTTGTATGGTCTGTATTGCAACAACACTTATGTTAGCAGATCTACTGCAACATATACCTAAACAATAGTTCCTGTTACACTGTTGAGAGTGTATTATTCTGTGTGCATCTGGCTAGATCAACTTGACCTAAACAATGATGGAAATTGACCCTTCATCTGAGATGATATTTAGAAAATGCAATGCTCCCTGGGATTTCTGTGGTTAATAACCAGAACACAGCTGTTGAGAGTAAATGCGAGACAGGCATATTGTATTGTCCTTCAACAATACATGATTGAGCGTATGTAATGCTGCAATGTGTGTGTTCAAGTAGGAATGTGTGTGCTCATGTTCCCCAGTCTTCAAAAGTAACAGGATTAAGGTCAGATGGGACCAAACACAAACATTCTGTTGTTCTTCCCATCCATCATTCCTCTCTCTACACTCTCACCTTGGGACAGAGGAAAAGGAGGAAAGGCAGAAAAAATGAAAAGTACTAAAAAAGTGCTGTCCTCTCCTTCATCAATCTCAGAAGCCATTTTATCTTGTGATTGCTCAAAATTAGAAAGGGAATGAGCCATGCCATTAGATAACACTCAAGTATAGTTGCACCCATACTCAAACCAAAACCTTTGCTTTTGTATGTTATTACATACAAAACTTGTATCAACAGTATTTGAAGGTATTTTAGGTCCAAGTCAGAAATCTGGGCCAATTGTTTTCGCCTTTCTCATGGAAAGTTGAATGCTCCCACACATTTTTATTTCTATTAATTTAACATCACAAAACCATGACTTGCCTAATATTCACTCCAACCTTAAACCTGTTTTTAAGCCCCTCGGGGTCAGTGCAACAAGCTATAAAAACAACTGACTCATCACCTTGTAAAGCTGATATGGTGAATTTGTTAGCACACAGTTTAATTTAAACATCCATCAAACATGGAGCAACATTAGCATTCATTTGTGTTTCTGATAAACAAACAAATGTAAGTCCAATTTCACTCTCATTTTAGCTCTGTTTTGTTTTCCACCAACTCCCGCGGTAAATACTCAGCTGCTAAATGCTCCACTATGTTTGCAAGCTAGTTGCTAACTTTGTCTGCCATTTGGTGCTTGGCAGGTAGTGTACAGTGGTGATAATTTCACTGAAAACAGAGCAATGAGAATGAACCAAAACACTAAAGTTGTAAGCTGGAAAAACCCTAAAAAATTGTTAAAAAGCTACAAAGCATCTGAAGGGAACTACAGAGTCAGAGTGATAATTCTCTGAGATTTAATTTAATTTACAAGTGACTCCCATCACATCTAATAGGCACAGGATTCATTGTTAATGTAAAAATATTGATTATAGTCTCTATATAGCATATAGTTTATGCTCACAATATGCTATATACACCTGCATATGTGTGTCTATGTGCGTGTTAATTGCATAATTAATGTCCACAACACATCATGCATATTTCGGACTGGCTTCTCATTTCATGAAAGAGACAATGCTGACTCCATCAGAGCTGTTGAATGGTCAAGTGAAGAAGGGTACCACAGAGCAATAGCGTTGGTGAAAGACAGGGGGTGGAGCAAAAAAATATGGATTGTCAACTATGTTACCACTTTCACCAACACCTCACGGTCTAGCTTCTAAATTCAGTCATGCAGACAGATTCAGTTTTTGACTGCTGCATATCCCAGCCCTGACCTGCTTTTCCCATCTCTGGCAAATCCAGACTAGACTCAGCCCAACGTAGGCTGTGACCGCTGTGCCCCTGCCAGACACCACAGGTCCCATGTCCTGCAGCTCACCTAGACTTCAGCGACAGGCTAACCAACAGCAGAAGCTGTGCTCATTGCAGTGGGCTGGAGCGCAGGCCAAAGCAAAATAAATCCCACCATCAACTGAATGATGTGAAATTCCTTCCACATAAACAAAAGGAAACACCTAAACAGTTGGATAGTATATTTTGTCTAAGAGGGGGAATCCGCATCTTATGGAGGAAAGTAAAAGTGAACATCCAAGAGGTAGAATGACGTAAGAGAGGGATTGTATATCATGCAATTAAATTTATGTTTGGCTTTATTTGGCCTAAAATGTGGGCACCCATTATTTTGATTTTGGGTTGGATAATGTATTGTGCTGGATAATTGTATTTCCATTCCACTCAAGCATACTGGCTTAGTGAATGGATGATTACGGCACAAATATAACCATGTCCTCAGCAACAACCTGCTGTCCCCGAGTTTCACTTTCTCTCCAGGAAGAGTTTGCACCACCATGGGAGAGGTCAGTCAGGTCACCCTGTATAAAGAAACCAAATTGCTATTAAATAACATTTAAAATGGGTTTCAATGAAAATATTTCCCCTAACAGTAAATTACATAATGTGAATACTTTCACTTCTGGATTGCATTGCCTCCAAAATCCACAAATATGCAATAAAGTGCTTTGAACTGTGAACAGATTCATGATGTCTGTTGAATTTATTTCGGTTTATACACAGAAAAGACTTCTTTAAACAAGATGATGTGACTGAACCACTTCAAAAGATGTGTTATATAACATAAAGTGTATGTAAAAATGAAAAATGGGATTGTGGTTCCAGAAATAGTCACATCCTATATGGCTTTTTTGGTTATGTTTTTCTACTAGTATAATGGAGAATTACTGAAAAAACTTTATTATTAATTAAATTAAATTATTTGTTTTTCTCTTTTCAGAAATTCAGCATTTCATCCCCTCGTCAACTGTGACCTGAATAATTTAGGGTCCAAACAAGAAAGTAAGCAAACTTCATTTATATTGCTCTATTCACAACACAAGTCACAAACACAAAGAAAAGGGAAAGAGAGAGGTAACCACATTACAGCAAATCCATTAATCCACAATTGGTTACACTGATTCGTTATTTCCTTAACCTGAAGACTATTCTATACATGGACATGCCAATATGGGCATGTGTCCACACATTCACCCATCCATGTGACATGTAATTCATTTTTTGATTCTCCTTCTGCATGAGGGAGTTCTGCCAACAATCCCCACAGGCCCATTTAGCAATCTCTTTTTCTAACAGTAATATGCCCCTGTGTGTGTGTGTGTGTGTATGTGTATGTGTGTGTGTTTTGCATGTTTTTTACTGCACCAGCCTTTGTGCCAAGCTGCGTCATTTCTCTAATGGGTCTTTGCAATAGTACTGGCAGGGTTACGTCAGTTTTGTCGAAGGGGAATCACAGAGTTTCAGGAAAAGAACCAGTCACTCACAAATTTGGGCTTAATAAAGCCCAATAACCAGACAATGTGAGGCAATTGATTTTGTTAACACCCACGCAAAGCAACGTTTTATCAGTTTTCAAAATGTTATTCTCACGAGAAACTGTCCAAATGATGGTCATGAGCATTAATCTTAGTCATGACTAATGAAACTAAGTGATGCAGTATACTGGAAAGAAACATGACTGTGAGCGGCTGAAGTGAGCAGTTCTGCACCTGTGACGTCCATCCTGTTTAGTTTCTCTGAGCCATTTCCCTGAAGCAGATGCAGAAACATGAGAGCAGCCAACATATCTAGTACTGAGGACATTGAACAAAAAGGACACAAATCTTTGGTGCCAATGTTCATAACATGTCCACTAACCCAACATGTGTAAACTTTTTATTGCGAATCACAGGTACTTACAAATATTTTATGCTTAAAATGCCTACTGATATTTCCACTCTGCAAGGCTGTAATGAGAGGGAAAGCAGGGAAGAAGGGAATGTTGTTTTGGGGGTCTTAATAGTATGTTCTTTGAGTGTGTTTTACGTCACTACCACCCACTGCTTTCCTCCACATATGGTTGAGTTCCAGGAATGTGTTTCCTTAGCCTGTTCTTGATGACATGGGTCACCTCACTGACACTGCACATGCTGGGAAGAGATGGACCAACAACTCTAGCCTCAAAGAACTTGAAGGAAGGATATTGGCTTCAGTGTTTTTGGACAATAACCTTGAATTTCCAAAAAGTCTGGTTTCTATTTCTGATGATTCTGCACCTTGAAGCTACACTAACGTTGCTCAGGTTTTATGGTTTATGTAAAAAGTTAGAAGACATAATAAAAACAATGCAGAGGCAATAGATTACATGCAGTATTTGTAGCTAGTAGCTACATCATTTATATTGGCTGTTTCATGTGAGGAGAACTAGAGCTAATGCATAATATGTATAGCTACCTGGGCCAGAGATGCTTATCTTGTGGCAAGATGGCACAGCCATTTCAAGAGTGTACATTTTGGCGAAATGCACATTTTCACTTTGTTGCTGAAAGTTAGATGAGGAGATCGATATCACCCTCACGATTGTCTGTTAAATATAATGCTACAGCCAGCTGCCAGTTAGCTTAGCTTAGCAGAAAGAATGGAAACAGGGGGAAACAGCTTGCCTGGCTCTGTCCCAAAGGAACAAAATCCACCTACCAGCACTTGTAAAGCCCCCTAATTAACACACTATATCTAATTTCTTCTTTTTCTTTCTAAGCTTTAATTTAAACTTTAAGAACGGAAGTGTAAAAAAACAAGTTGAGGTTTGATGTCTTGTCATAACTGAGAAGTTCCCAGGCAATCAGTGGAATGAGGTCACTGCTCACTGCCAAGAAACAGTCCAGCACACAACCCCCTGTAAAACCCCAACTTGATGTCTTTACACTTTAGTTTTTGTATGGATTAAACAAATGCAATAAAATGTGTTAATTAGTAAGCTTTATAGGTGCTGCTGGACAGATTTTGTTACCTTTGGACAGAACCTGGTAGCTAGCTGTTTCCCCTGTTTCCAGTCTTTTTGCAAAGCTAAAGCTAATCCTCTTGTGGATCTTCATTTTTACGGTACAAATATGAGAGTGGTATCAATCTTCTCATCTAACTCTTGGTACGAAAGTGAATATTTCCCAAAATGTCAAACTATTCCCTTAAACTCACAATTCAAGCTGAAAAAAACATAGCAAAACTGGAATTCCATTAAAGTTTTCATCAGGGCAGTAATGTGAAAGTAGGAGATTAGTGGTTTTCCATGACAGTTGAATTAATGAGAATGACAGAAGAAGACCAGGCCAGGTCACTCTTCTGCTGGCAGGGTGGCTGATTTTACTTTTGTTGGCAAGACACATAATTTTTCTTCACTCCATATGATGAATATGTTACACGGTGTAAAAATGACTGAAAGTCTCAGAATGAGGGACACTAAACCAATAAAACTCACAGATTTCAGAAAGTTGGAAATCCCCAATTTAGTGTACTTTAGACCAAACCCAAACATCAGCTTTTGTAAGACAGCATGTGACTCCTTAGCATTATCTCTGCATCTGAGAAAATCTTGGATAGACAGCATATGTAAAAGTAAAGAAATTCTGTATTAAATAATCCATTTCACACCCAGTGGTGCTTGGTGTAAAGGCTGCCTCTGTGTCCAGCTGGATGGGATTCGAGGCAAATCTGGAGCTCAAAGTCTTCCAGTTAAAACAGAGTGCAGCAGCTTGTGGATTCCCACTTAGATGCCACTTGGATGCAGCTGAATGCTAAATTGAGATATTTATGTAGAGTTGGCCTATGTTTACATACTGTGGTGTCTGCACTTTCCAGATTTTGCACCACATTTGTGGTATCAACTAATATGAGAAGCAAGTGTTCAAAAAAAAAGACTTCTTTCTGGTAACAAAAAGACGATTTGGAAAATGCTTGAACACTGATACAAAACTGTGAAAAATAATTGTAAGCAATAAAAGAATTAACCAGTCATTTATAGTGGTTTAGGAGAATTTTAAACTCTTCAGAACTGTAGGCCAGTGTTGTTCCTCAGTTCAGTAATTCCCATTTTTATCCGTGTTAGAAGCATGGCTCTAAGGTTGGCAATGTCGGTCTGTAGGTCTGTAGGTCTGTCGGTTGATCAGTTGATCTGTCCACCACTTTAATCCAGACTGAAATATCTCAGCAACTACTGGATGGATTACCATGAAATTTTGTACAGACATTTATGGTCCCCAGAGGATGAATTCGGATTACTTTGGCCATCCCCTTACCTTTCCTTTAGGGACAACAGTTGGATTGTTTGCCATGAAATCTATCCTAATGGCGTAAGTGATACCCTGACTTTAATGTAGTGCCAACAGCAGGTCAGACATTTCACTTATCTAGTGAGACATCTCAGCATCCATGAATTGGCACAAAATTTACAGACATTTATGGTTTCCAGACAATGAATCCTTTGTTGATCCCCTGACTTTCCCTCTAACGCAACAGTGAGGCTAACATTAGTAGTTTTGAGTGGAATGTCTCAATAAGGAATGACTTGTCATAAAATCTGGCACAGACATTCATGTTCACATCAGGATGAATTGGAATCACTTTGGTAATCCCCTGGTTTCTTATCTAGTGTCATCATCAGGGAAACTTTTGATTTGCCTAATACTCTGGTTTATGACCATATACCTACAAAGTAACATTCCCATCAACCTCTATTGCACTTTGTATTTAGTGCTAATTAGCAAATGTTAGCATGCCCACATGCTAAACTGATAGTGAACATAATAAACATTGTACCTGCTAAATATCAGCGTGTTGGCATCACTATCGAAAGCATGTAAGCATGCTGACATTAACATTTAGCTAAAAGCATCACTGTTTGTAAGAACTATATAGCCTTAAAGAGTCTTGTTGGAATACATCTGCCATCACTAAATATTTGACAGTTTCCACATAATCCAGGTTCTGGTGAAGTAAAGGTATCTCAATTGAATAAATTTTGCTTCTGATTCACACTATATTGTCACTCCATCTCATCCCTCCTCTGTCACACTGCAAACTCAGCTCACAATATATTTTTTTAAAGCTAATTAACCTCCAATGCTCCACATTTTCTAACTTTAACCAAGAATTTAAGTTCATATTCAACCGTTTCAACCTTTACCTCAAATATATACCCAACCTAGCCCGCCCAGAAGAGAAAAGTAACACAGCTGGTGTTTGATTCATGGAAATGTTGGTGAGTCAGTCTCTTACCATGCATTAAGAAAAGTCATTGAAAAAAACAAGTACAGTATATTTTGCCAACTGATCTCACTGTAGAATTTTAAGAGCAGTTAATATTACATAATTTGTTGAGCATATGCGTCCTCAAAGCAGTTGACACCACCACCATCTCTGTCCAAGAAAGACCACCTTTTCCCTGTGATTTCTCCAGCCAAACATGGACACACACACTAACACACACACACACACAGAATGAGAGAAAGAGAAAGTGACCGCTCCAGATCGAATGATCCCGGTCGAGACTGTTATTTGTTTTTTATGGTGACTAACACTTTTTTGGAAATGTCTCTTCTTCCCGAAGGTCACCAGGGTTGGGACGACCTCTTTCTCCCGCTGACCGCAATCATGGCAGCTGAAGTGTATCCTGACATGTGAATGGAGCACGTTTGAGAGAGAGAGCAGCTGTTTTTCTTATTGATGGGTTTGTTTATATCATTAGCGTATCCACACTTGTTGGACTGGATTTTAAGGAAAGTTCACAGACTGTATTATTGGCACAGGGAAAATGTAACTGGGTGAGAAGTCATTTGATAGCGTTGACTCGCTACCATTCCTTAAACACACTCTGCAATGCACATTGATTGGAATGAGTTTCACAGAAACTATAAAACTTTGAGAGAGAAAAGAAAAATTGTCTCTTTTACATGAAACACCTGGTACTGTTTTGGATAATGGACTTGATTGTCTGCAAGTCTGCACCAATCACAAGGGTCATAATGAAATATAGAAACCACATTTTTAATAAGAACTCTTAAAGGCAAGTTGGGGCATAACACTAAATAATCTGCATCCATACTCATCACTTCTACAGTTGCTGGTTTGACTAACCCTGGAATGTGATCGAAACCCCAAATTGTAATGATGATGCTCTAACAGCAACGCCTTTCCTACCACAGACTCCCTCCATCTGGAATCACTCTGCTACTGTGTGTCTGGGGACTGAGCTCTGTGGGTCAGAGGGCAGAGAAAGGTTTGTCATTACAACAGTGCTGAGAAATACCTCGGCAGGACACTGCTACTCTGCTGAACCGTGGTCCATCCAATAATAATATTAGACATAGAGGAAGAGGTGTAATGCAAGCTGATGGGAATGGCAGTCAATTGTGGACAATGTGCAAAAATAAAAACATGGCCTCACAAAAAAAGGTTTTCCACCATCAAAGCATTATGAGAAAGAGACAAAAACAGGTCTGACGCAGAATATTAGCTTAGTTCAGCTCCAGTTCAGTGGTGTCGATGTTGTTGCTGCTTTTTCTTATTCGACTAAATCCATTGTTAATCTTAGTTAGTTAGACGTTGGGTCTAACCTTTAGCAAAATTGCTTTAATAGCGTAAACTTGATTGTTAACTTTGACCCGGTAAAAATTGCGTGATCTACTCATGCTATTGCCATTTTAGAAGAGTAAAATGCTTCTTCATGTCTGCATTTGATCTGACTGAGCACATAAGGTAAAGAAGGTAAAAACATCTAGATAATAAAGAGATCCTGCATCCTCGGACAGCTGGAGGTGCTATAGAAGCTCTAAGTGGGGAAAATGGCCATTGCAGCAAACAAACAGGAAGATGAAACAATTAGAAGTACAAAAAACAGCAGTCATATCATAATACAGCAGCACGATTAAATAAGCAAATTAGTAATTCAATTTAAAAAAAAAAAAAAAAAAAAAATCCAAAGAATGATCAATTCTTTATATCATTCCAAGTCCAAGGTACCAGGTGGAGTAGGGGTTAGGGGGAGGGGTCTGTGGAGGATGTGTGCTGTGACGGACAACTTCAGGGCGGGGAGCTTAGTGGAGTAGGGGGCAGGGATACTTGAAAAACGGAGGAGGCCCTGCTCCTCCAGACACTGAATGAAGAACAACACAGAATCCTCCAACCTGAGGAGGAGGAGCCAGCAGGACACATGGCAAACAGCAGTGGACCAGCAGACCAGACCACAGGCAACAGCTGAACTTCACTATCCTGACACACACACTGTATGACAGGTGGCATTCTGATAGTGTATCATGGGAGGACAGGAAACACTGACGACCCCAGCAGCATAAATATAATGCTATGTGGACCCTAACTGCTGGATCTAAATGCAAGTATTGCTAACCAAGCGTCTGACAAGGCCTGACTTACATGACTACATTCCTGCATTATAGAGGCTGTGTTACAAAATTACAAAAAAATTAGTTGTAAAGTGTGTGTGTGTGTGTGTGTGTGTGTGAAGTGTGTGTGGCAGGGTGGGGTGGGAGAAGCTTAACAACAAACTCCTTGATGAACTGTGAGGACGGTTGTGGATATTTTGGCTTGAAGGAAAGGAAATCACTGTTTCACATCTGTCAACGAAATCACCATAATTTTTTTTCTTTTTTTCTTGTCAGTTTTGGATAAATATCAGCTTATAAAATGACAGACACAGTTTGATTTAGTGTGCTGAAAAATGAGCATGGCTTTGAATTCTTTGCCTTTTCATTTTTCATTGAATCCTACTGCTGTGAATTTGCTCTCATTGAACTGACAGCTGTAGGCTTTTCAATACATTCACACTTCTTTTCCAAAGACCACAAATTCTACGGTCTCCTTCCCAGAGAGCAAATATCTGCAGTTTCGGTTTGCTCTATTTTCATTCCATTTGAGATCTCAGTTTCAGTCTTATATTCTGAGATTATGCTCATCTGCTTAAAGGCAATAAAAACAGACAATAAAACGAGAAAAGACATGACAAAAGAAAAAGAAAAAAGATAAAAGACTAATACTTATTGTAACCATGTGCAGGTCATGGGAACAATGACCATTTTTGCAGCAGCAGTGTCTCTCGATAAGTCTCTATAACACTTCGATATTCAACAGGAAACAGGGACAGGAAATGTGCATTGGCTTGGGGATGCTGGGATACATTGTACACACTCACCGTTGAACAAACCAGAGCAGAAGGCAGCAGCTGGTTGGATTTGTTTTGGCCTAGGGCTAACCAATCCAGGGCCTAGCAAGACCCAGACAAATTTCCTGGTTGATAACAAGCAATTTTTGTCCCAACAAGCAGTGCAGCTTTGGGAAGGTAGACTGTGAGTGCTATTTTGAGTGTTTGGTGCTGGGCAGGTTGAGACAGTGGGTGTATCAGGGTTTCAAAACAGCTGCCTGCTGCAGCTTGAAACGAGGTTGATAAGAGCAGTGAGACTGACCAAAAACTATTAAACCATTAACACCAAAATAATGAGCTGAAAGATGCTAAAATGCACCGTAGAGCTGAGGGGATCCACACAGTTAGGTGACCATTCTCTGTCGATTCATCTTAGCAAGCAACAGCTTTCACATTACATTTAGTCATGTGATCCACTGTTGATAAAGAAATTGTTTATTGCAGCTTTAACAATCTGTATCTACATCTACACTAATGCTCATTCACCGTGGGCTGTCGCAGTGAATTCTGGGAAATTTGGGCAGCCAATAAGACAAGGCATGATAAAGGAATGTAGGTAGAACATAAATAATCAGCTACACCATTTGTTCACAAAATAACACCTGGAATAAATGGAACATCACGTACTGAGGACATTTAATAGTGTAGGATATCTGAGGCTGGGACTTTCCTTTAACTGTGATAACATTAAAAGGTTAAAACTATTGCCAAGCACATCAGAGGAGAAAACTGAGATACCTTAGGAATAACTGAACATGCTGCTCAGGTCAGGCACAGGGCTAAATCATATGAACGTTTGCAGTTATACAACAGTTAGGTGAAAAATAATGATGACCTTTGGATGGTACTCATTGAGACCTGGCTTAGTTTTCATCTTATCTGATATGACGAACGTTGGATGTTTGGTACTACTGCAGAGAGACAAGAGAATACCTGCCGCCAGACGAAGAAATAGGTCAAAAACTGGGAAGGCTTGATAGGAAGTGAAGTAATAATGTGTTGGTCTCTGGAAACTGAGTGATCATTTGCATACACCGCAGACTGCATGTCAGTGATAGGGTCAATCATCTGATAATCTATACATGTGCATGCATAGGATGATGTGAGATTGGCCCAGTGTTTCCAGCTGATTAAACCTTAGTCTGTAGTGTGTGAAACTATTTGGCAGATAGGATTAATGTGAGAACCAAGGCCAACAGAAAGAAATGAATGGGAAAGCTACCAAGCTGTAGAGAACAGTCAAAACACTTGCTGATGCAAAGCAGGTTAAAACCACCACAACAATCCACAACAGTCAGACACATACCCGCATATTTACGCCACATGGGTCAAAGGTTTATGGAAACAAAAAGAAAGTTTACTATGCGGAAAGGCTGAAAAGGATAGAATTACAAAACATTCCTGGTATGATGTAAGGTTTTGAATGAAAGTTTGACAGTGCTCATTAATATTTGAAATTTTAACCTGGGTTCAAGGAGATGTTGATTATATTCTACTCTAGTTCATATTCATGTAAACAGAAGAAATGAGAAGAGGGAAAGAACCTATCAACACAAACATGACAAATGAAAGAGAAGGTTTTTTTTTATAGGGAAGTGGAAATACAATACTTCTATAATCTATAACATAATACATAATACAATGCCTCTCATTCTCTGCTCTCTTGTTGCAGGAGTAGCTGATTTCTGTGTTTTTGTCACACATAAAACACACCAATTAGCCATACGATTGCAATGGGTGACATGTTCCTTTATTGCAATGAACATCAGAGTCCATCCTTCATACTGTACATTTTTCTATGTGCAGTAAATATTCGAATGTGTATTATTCATGGATGAAAATAAAGGCACAATTTAACCATCCCATCTGAGCAATGTTTGCTAAAACTAACAATGCCCGACTGTTTTAGGAAATCACTTAGCCCTTTTAAAAATGAAACTATAAATTTGAGGCCTGTTTTTAAAGCTGGTCCAGCTCTGCAGAGCTTTATAGAGTCTTTCATCTTGTTGCTTTGGTTTGACGGCCCACAACTTTACTGTTTTGGTTCACTCTCAATGCTCTTGCAGCTTTTCAGATGCATGCAGGCAGCTGTTTTCAGCAAAAAAGCTGGCAGACAATGTTAACGACTAGTTGGTGAAAAATAATGGAGCATTTAGCGGCTAAAAAGCCAAATAAATGAGTTAGTGGAGAACAAACAGAATGAGTGTAATTGTTGTCAAGTAGCCATTAACATGACCCCAAATGAATGCTAATTTTGCTCCATATCTGATTAATGTGTTAAGTTGTTGTTAAATTCTCAGGTATACTGTATGCCAGTTATGTGTTTACAGTGTGTTTCTGCTTCCCTTAAGTGACCAAAAGGTTTCAGCTATTGCGTGTTTTAAAGCAGAGAAATAGATAAACACATTGATAAATATAAAGCATTTTCATCAGCTCTTGTCCTCCATGAGCCTGAATTATGGTAGGGAGGACTTCCAGATGTTACAACCTATAGCTCTGTGAGAAAGGGTAAGTAAAGGTCAAGACTTCAGTATGGATTCTCTTTAACACAGGGATAATTGTTTTATAGTTTAAATATTTGATGTGAGGATGGATTTTAGACTGTCTAAAAATATTCATTCAAAGGTTCAATCATCCAAGAATGGAATGATTATTTTAATGCAACAATGCAGAATGCAAGGTCCCATACTTTATTGAGTTGAAAAGAGTCAGCAATCATTGATTTTAACTTTAGTTTTGAAGAATGTCTTCATAATGTAGGTCGAAGGATAAATATTTAAATAGACACCATTCTTTTTCATGACATTATATAGTTAAAATGCATAAATCACCTCTTGGTATTACGTATCACATCAAACCTGACCTACTTGGAAAAGTATGGAATTTCTAAAAACATCTCATACCACAGGATAAATGAATACATGTTTCCCTGTCATGGTACAATCAAACTGCAGGAACCATGACCTCTCAGTATTTGCTCCATAAAACTGGTTTGTTTGCACTGAACCAGAAGAACCAAGCCGTAAATTCTTATGAGGGATGCCACCTGCCGCAGCGGGTTCAAGCCTCACAAAAGAGGGTGCAGTGCAAAACATCTGACGTCACCTTGTTTGGAGCAACACAGTCCAAGTGAGAGGAAGATTGAGAGTGAAGAAAGGGTAGCTAAATGTTTGTAAATGAAGATTCTATGACTTTGTGAATTTGATGAAATGCATGAGTTATATAGTTTAACTGTGGTGATAATCACTGTCTCAGAATATATGCAGTATGTAGGTGTAGACTACCCCATCTTATACCCCTTTATTTTCAACCACTTTGACTTTGATCAAATAAATAAAAGAGAGACAAGAGCCTATAAGCTGCACAAGCAGGTCTGTGAGGCTGCACATATAGGCACAGTAGTCATTGCATGCTAACATGCTCACACTGACAATACTAACATGCTAATGTGAAACGCGTATATTGTTTACCATTGTCACCATTTTAATTTAGCTTGTTAGCATGCTAACATTTGCTAATTATCACTAAACCAAAGTATTTAACAACATTTAATGTTTGACCTGATGGTGGCACTACATAAAAATTAAGGGGATCACCAAAGTTATTCCAGTTCATCCTGTTGAGGATGTGGATGTCTGTACAAAATTTCATGGTAATCCACCCAACAATTGTTGAGACATTTCTCTCAAAACCGCAAATGTCAATTGCATGGTGGCACTTAAGAAAAAGTCAAGTTCACCAAAGTCATTAGGATTTATTGTCCGGGAGCCATAGTCATGGCAATCCTTCCAATAGTAGTTGAGATATTTCAGTTTGGATCAAAGTGGCGGACTGACCAACCAACCGACCGACATTGTAATTTTTGCAAAAAACTGTGACGAGCATGTCCGCAGTCTTGAGCCAAAACAACAAGTGGGTTCTGGCCCACTTTTTAGGACATATTCAATTAAGTATGAGACTCTTTGACCGGTCTCACCAACTGCACTTGGGAGAACTTGGAAAACAGAAAGCCTACGGCAAGGATGACGAAAACAAGAGGCCAAAAAGGGACTCCTAGAAGTCCACAGAGACTTTGCTTCATCGTAACTTAAAATCCATCACTTCCATGGAACACAGAGCACTAGAAAGCTTGAGCTTTACTGATAAGCTGAATCCAAGAAATACACTGATGTCATCACAAATACGGCCTGGACAAGGGCCTGCCAGTGACAGATTGATGATTACTCATTCGACATCATTAACACGACGAGAAACTCAAATGAGATAAACACGCAAGAAGTCTATTTGATTCTTAACATCTTAAGTTTCTTTTATGATATAATATGACTCACAAATCAAATTTGAGACACTTAGAAGTGACAGTTTGAATTCCTGTGTTATAGCTCCTTTAGTAGACAGCCTTGTGAACTGTCCTTGGACTTTGAAGCTTGATATCCAGATTTCTGTCATCCTCAAGGCCAAAATCAAGAGCACACACTATGGGAGAACGGTAGAAACTAAGAAGAGAATCAGAATTTAACTATTTGTGTTTTTAATTCATTTGAGGTCTAATTGTATGTTCTTTAAGTTTATGAGCTAGAAACCAATCCTTCACAATGGACAGGCACATGTTGTAGAGATATTATATGTTGGGAGAAAGAACATTTAATTTCAGATTACTCTGTACAGTATTTGAAAGCATGTCAAAGCTGGAAAATATCTCTAGGTTTGGCATGTCTTGTCTTTTTTCCCAACTTTTTGCAATAAGCTTTAGTGCCATTTTGTTGAATCTATTGCTAAATACATAGAGCAGGAATCATGTTTTTCTTAACAACTGTAAAATGAAGGTTTCTGTCTGCTTAGATCATGAAAGGAGAAACCAAGAGTGTAACAATGGTATCACTTGTGTTATTGTACTTTGTTGCATGGTTTTCTGGCAGGTAGCTGCTTGAACGGGCTCTAATAGGATCAAGGAAGAAAAGCTGACATAAAAATAATCCAACATAACAATTTGCATATTCTTTAACGATGAATGGTACAGTTCACCAGATGTCACCGCTGCCCTCTGGACACAAATTCTGCAAGTTGCAGCCCTTGCCTGTGCTTCCCAGCCACACAAAAGCTCCTACCAAGTGCCAAGTAAGCAAGGATCAAGTCTTAAACCACCCACGTAGGTAACTCAAGCTTTTCTTTCACTTTGTGATATTGTCCACCCTTTTAAGGAGTAGTGGGGAAAAATTTAGTGTAATCATAAATCCTGAACAATGTTATGATTATAGGGAAAACAGATCTGATTTCAGAACAGGGATCAGAAGGTATGGGTATGCATGTGGACATTGGATTCTGTCCTCATTTCTCTTCTATAAAACATAATCAAAACAACAACTTATTAGAATCACAAAAGCTAGGAAGTCTCCACCTCTGAAAAGTCCAGGATTATTTCTGTCAGGGACATGAGTCCCAGGGGCCTTGCTCTTCCTAAGAGAGCCCCAGCCACATGGCCTGTCTGCCAGGGCCCAGCCCATCGCTCATCTGCTGTCTAGACTGCCTCCAGGCCTACCCAGCCACAACCTGATCTAGCCAGCCAACCGGCCAGCATGCATCTAACCATTGCTTTTGCTCCCAACTGGCCGTTGCAGGTCACAAGAAATCCACCATTATCAGAAGGTGCAAGTGAATCTGAATCCAGTAGACAAATCTCATTCTAAAGAGTTATCCCATTTTATAGGGGAATATTTCAACCACTACACCTTGTAGCTCTGTTCCAAGGGGTGAAGGGGACTCAAAAAAGAGGGGTAAGGGTGAAAATAAAGAAATGGGATTGGCCCTAAAACCGCTAAATCTGTCCTTACACTTTGCTGGAGCAGACCACAGGACAACTTAAAGGAATACTTTACAAACTTATTTGCTTTGTATGCTAAATATAAAACTAGAGCCAGAAGACAGCTAAACTTAGCATTAATATCGAAAACTTGAGGAAACTGCTAGTCTAGACATATAACATATTTATAAGTGAGCTTTAGAGGTGCTGATAGGCTTTTTGTCTCCAGTCTTAATGCAAAGTTAAGTTAGCTGTATCGTGGTTCTAGCTTCATAATTAGCAAACAAATATGAGAGTGGTATTTTTATCTTTTCATCCAACACTTGGCAAGAAAGCGTAAAAGCATACTTCCCCAAAATATAGACCTATATTAAATATTAAGACAAAATGTCAAACTGTGAGGAAGGTTGTAAAAGACATAAAAGCTTAAACAAGCCAAAAATGAAAATGAATGCTGAAAATTCAGTATCTTTCTACAATATCTACAGACAGATAATGATAAGTTAATACAGCAAAAGCATATCACAGCTTTTTACAAAGCTCTGTATAGGTTTGTTTTGGTTTTGGCAGCTCACTCCTGAGTCCCAGGTGATAGTTTTTGTTACCTGCTGTCATGAAGATACATCATAAAATACCTAAGCTCTAACTTTAGGTCCTGCTGGATTTTTCATGTTTGCCTGTCTCGCTCTCAGCTGACATCTGAACCTGAGATATGTCTGTGTGTAACCACAGTCCCGCCTCTGTCCAGTCTTACAAGGCGTAAGCATCAAAGATGGTTGTAAATGTCTTATAGATGGGTGAGAATATGTGGGGGGCAAAGGAATGTAACATGTCAAAAATAGATACACAAGCTGAGTGACTTATTCCTGAAGAAACCCCCCCCCCCCCCTCTAGTAATCCCTCTGGTTTTTCCCACACTCTAAACAGTGTTATGGGAAAAGGGGGGGTTAATTGTGTATGCTCTGCCGACAAAATGTTTGTTAAGATTGTTTGAAGCACTTTACAGGCCCTTGCATAAAGCTGATGGGGCAGCAACTTGCTGGTTTTTCTGTTGTCTGAGAGGTCTCTTATGTCATCTACTTCTAGGAATCATCCATCTCAACTGGAGGAAAATTATTTTACAAGTACTGCTGAATCTTAACTGATCCACCACCTCAATGGCTCTCATCTGCTGTTTACTTGGTCTTTACAGCCTGTTTCCTTCCTGTGACCGAGGTCGGGCACAAAGTCACCCTAGATTCCACTGAGCAACCAAACAACAGCTAGACTTGTATCTAGACAACAACAGGGAAAAACATCCAGTCTGGAATAGATTCTCTACGGTCATGTTTGTGGAAGTAGCTATTCAGTAAATACTAGGCTATGTGGCTTTGGGTTATATTGGGAGATCTTTCAGCAATGAGAAGCCTACTGTAGTTACAGTACTATTTACCAACTAGTATAGTAGCCAGTCTCAGATGGATACTATGAAAAAAAGGCTACTTTATCAGTGATATTGTATTAGCACCTTGGTGTATACAGTCAAAACACAGCAGGAATTTCATTTTGAATCTAATTGAAGCCCTCTTTGATCAGAAGACTCAGATATTTATTGACTTAATTACTCTGCTTGTTACTCTTCAGACAAGGGAGGAGTATTAATCCACTCCTGAACTTCTGACGGGGACACAGGGTCGACGCTTTCTCACCCGTAAGTTTTTGTTTTTTTTTCACTGTCAACAAGCCTTTGCCCCGTTGTAACTTAACAGACTGTGTGAAACATACAGTATTTGCTATGTAACTGTATATTCCACTGATACAATGTTTAACAGCTGCGTGTGGAAGAAAGCAGCCTGGACAGCTTGAAGTTAGAGACTGGGCTTCTTACCAATGTAAACCACTCTTGAAATGTCACAATTTCTTTTCGAACCCCCTGGCCAACAAAAACCAACTCATGACATCACAACTTCCCAACCCCTAAGCTGCCCCAATACGATTGCCTTTCCAAAAGCCAATATATTAAACTTCTTTTTGTACAAGTCATAAGTACTCTCTTTTATCAAACTCCTTACATTTCCATTTTTTATATTTGGAATGTCTGCATTAAGTAATAGTATGGCGTTTTGGGATATACAGTTATTCACTTTTTTTGCTAAGAGTTAGATGAGAATATTGATACCACTCAGGTAAATTTGAAATGAGACTCAGCAGCTGGTTAGCTTAGCTTAGCACAAGTGGAAATGGGGGGAAACAGCTAGCTTGGCTCTACCCAAAAGTAAAGATAATCTGCCTAAAAGCATCTCTAATCCTTATTATTTGACACATTATATTTTGTTAGTCTAATTTGTACAAAACCTTAAGGGTAAAAACAACACTTCTGCAGTTTTACAAGGAGTTATGTTTCCGACTATTTCCTGGAGTCTTGTCATCAATGTGACGTTGCCAGGCAACCAGCGGAGACTCCAAAAAGTCACTGGCCATGATGTTGTCTGATACATAACCGAGCCAGACAGAAGCAGGCTAGCAGTTTCCTCCACTTTTCGGTCTTTGTGATAAGCTAAGCTAATTGGCGGCTGGCTGTAGCTTCATATATTTATTGTTCAGGCAGGAGATAGGTATCTAACTCTCAATTAGAAACCAAATAAGCGTATATTCCAAAATGCTGAATTCTTTTAGGTCGATTTATAAAATAATATAAATAAATGATCAACCAAACACAAATCGTCATGACAGCCCTGTGAAACAACTCGATCCTATAAACTAACTATCTCATCTTTCAAAATGCTCCTAAAAGTTTTGCTCTTTAAAGTCATATTAGACCTCTTTTTCATTCATCCATTCACATGCTGCCGATCTCTTAGTTGCTTTCCCATGCATGGTGGATTCTGCCAGCACAGTAACAATAGCCTTGGGTGGAGTGCACAGCTGAGCTGGAGTCATGTGCTGTGATTGCTGGAATAGCGGCCAGAGCAAGGAGCCATCCTTAGGAGATTTTATTACTTATTGAATTGTCCAAGTCAGTATGCTGTGCTCCAGACCCAGGTCAAAAACTGTCAAATAACACTTTTTTGCTATAGCTTGCTTGGAGAACTGATGACTGGTTGTTTTGGACATGCATTGCACAATTTTACTGTAAGTGATGCTTTATACTAGTCAAAACCATGGAAATTCTATTTACCCAGAATTTGTTTGCACTTGAGTTTTGAATTCTTCTGCCTTGATTGGATATCTAGAAACACAACCGGTGCAACACTTGTTGAGTCTGTGCCTGTCTGCAGTCTGTAGGCTATTCTTCTTTCTTGCTTTCCTCTTTTGCTCACTACTGTCTGCACCTCATTCTGTCTGCCGTACTGGCATCAACACTGGGCTTCAAGAGGCCTCCGGAGAGGGGGGGAAGCATGGGGAAACTTGGAACAATATGTTGTAGGTAAATAAATGCTCTGTCTGAAAAAGAATGCCTTTCCAAAACGGACCCAGGGCCCTCAGAGCAGCATGTGCCCCAAATAATGCCCCAATTATTCCTCTGATAATATGATAATAATGCTGCGTCCTCTGTAAAGTCACTGGGTTCACTGTGAAAACAAGTACCAGCGCTCAGAGACTGAGGGAATATCATCTGGGGCCTTGAGGAGACTGCATGTGAAGAAACTGTGTGTGTGTGTGTGTGTGTGTGTTTGTGTGTGGGGGAGAGAGAGGGAGAGAAGCATACTGTAGGAGCATAGTATTGTACTCTATCCCGGTTCCAGCTTTTCCACAGTGAAACTAAAATTTTGACTCCATTGTTTAGTCTTGGATGAGAAACCTATAGCCAAATAAACATTAAGATAGTGTGAAAAGCTGTGAAACAGGTGGACGTTAGCTAATCTGATGATATGGATTATAATATGGCTATAAACCTGGGGATAGGATCTCAGCACAGTGTCGATCAGAATCTTTGGCTGGCGGGCTGATGCTGGCTGCAGAGTGGCCTGACTATTGATTCCAGATGAGAGGATGAGTCAAAATACTGAGCAGATGTGATGGTGCAGAGTCATTATATTATAGAGAGAAAGAAAGAAAGCACATCTCAAAAGATATTGAATGGATTGCATAAAATTTATGTTGTTGGATATAATTCTGTGGAAATTGCTTTAAGGTATCTGCATAATGAAGCAAGTTGAGTTCATTCAGATGTAGCTGATGGTCTAAATTTTAGTTTAAAATTAAGGTTGAAATCGTACGCATCCTCTTGGTGTACCTGCTTTTCTTTCTGGCCTGGTAGGTGTTAAGGGCAAAAATAAATAAAGCCAACATCACATCTCCAAACGTCCTGCTGACAATTACCTCTAAAAGTGTCTCCTGTTCAAAATCAAGACTCATCAGGAAAAAGACTGTTTAGTGTCTTGGCATTGAGCACACTACTGGATCTAGTTTAAGAAGTAGAAATATTTAACTAATCTGTCATGATTGATCCTCTAACTATACTGAAGAAGTGCAGCATTGGCGAGTAAGAAATGAAATGTATGGATGAAGTGAAATGGAGCAGAAAATCTTTGCTGTGCACCACTCATGAGTGATATATCCTCTTCCACCATTCCAGCACCTGAAAAGCACATCACTTCCAAGAAAATTTTTTTGGGGAAAAGAACAGTTGTCAGTAACAGAAGAGGAGGAGAGAAAGAGAGCGAAGAGAAAAAAAAGTGAGGGGGGGTGGAGGAAAATTGTTCCTGCGTCACGTTGCTTTAATTTGTTCAGCAGCTGCCAATGAAAATGATGACCTGCAGAAGGTTTTTTTTTTTCACTTGGCTCCGCATCTGCCCTGGCAAACCACACAGCTGGAGCCACACACTGAACAAGTGTAATCTTTATAGTATAATGAATATGACAAAAAAGACTGATAGGACATATGGACCCAGCTCTCACACTGATTTGACTAATAAAACTGCTGGCTTCCACCTATGAGTGGATGTTCTGACCGGTGACCAGTGGTGGGAAGCGCACTCTTTATCACCTGCATGTGGAACTGATGTGACAGTTTGATTGCAAAGAGCTATCAAACCTTTCAATAAAGTTAATTCAATCAATTTAGCCAATTTACTTTAGATTGTGGGTCCATACTCAAAAAGATAACGTCTCAAATATTAATGTAAATCACACCAATATTACATTCAACATAGAACACATTAACAATACATGTTAAAGAGTTGTATCCCCAGCTGAGAACCCAGAAAGAGCCATTAATGGTCATTGAATGTGCTTCATCCTCCTTGATACACTCAGCTATTAATTTTCTAATCAAATATCCTTCCACGTTCTGCAGCTGCGCAAACCTAAAGCAGATGTCTTGATACAAGTCGACATGATTTACCAGGAATACGGGTTAGAAGAAACCAAACACAACGTCTCCAAATGATGCTGTGTTTCAGGTGACAAGGAGGGGCTGTGCGTCTACCTCCGAGGCAGGCGCACTTCCTGCATCGTCCACTGCAATATATAAACCCGCAAAGACAGACTTTTCCTGAAGCCCTCAAACAGTCAGCAAAGCGCAAAAACTCCTCACCAGCAGCCCTCCCTCCCTCTCCAACCCATTACTGAGCTTTTAGAGGTGATACATCCCTGGCAAGGCAGGCACCAAGGTACCGCTGCGCAAGAAAAAGGTAAGACAAAAGATTATGCGTGTGAGGGAATGTCACTGGAATTTCTGCACTTGCATTACAAAGCACGGGGGATTTGAAGATTGCTTTGTCGGAACTGTGATTTGCGCACAATACTTAAAGTGTGTCTTTTGCTTTGTTTTCAGATCAGTCCAAGGCGCGGGATATTCTGTCTACAGTTTCCCAAAACCAAACATGAAACGTCTGTTATTTGCCGTAGAGCTAATACTTCTTTGCATATCTTGCGGAGCAAGTGCATTGGCAACGAGTATTCCTACTGTGTCCACATCCTTGCCAGCCGCCAATTTCACCAATCTTGGCGCAGCGCACAGCTATGGAACAGACACCACGGCTATTTCTAAAACCAGAAGGAAGCGTTATATTAGTCAGAACGACATGCTTGCCATTCTTGATTACCATAACAAAGTGAGAGGGAAAGTGTTTCCTCCGGCATCCAATATGGAATACATGGTAAGTGAAAGCTTTCATTCAAACTTTGTTCTTTTTTTTTTTTATCAAGGCGCGTTACCTTATCAACGAATGCATGATTTTTACTGGAGCCATATTTACTTATACTAAATTTGCTGAATCATTTGAAGATTCTGTTTGTGTCCAACCTGCATGAATCAATTAAAATAGCTAAAGGAAATAATTTGTCATTGGAAGATGGAGAAACATCTGATGTTGTTTGGTAGATGCTGAAATGACAAATATATTTAAGTTTCTTGGCACCTTCAGCTGTTGAGCAGATTGCCCTGCCGTAGACCACCAAAGTAGCCCCTTCCAAAAGGAAGAGGGGTCATGTGTGGTACCAGTACCCTGCTGGCAGAATGATATGGAGAGAACAATAGTGGTCAGTTGTCCACTTATTGGGATTATGCCAAAAATGTTAAATGCTTGCAATTTCATATACATCATGTGTTTTCAGTTACAAAATAACAGTCAGATATTTTCTATAAACATCAATAACATAGCATTCGTTTAAGTTCCAAAATCAGTAGTAGCACTAATGCACTTCTTGAGCTGACAACAGCACCTGAGGCTGATGTTTAAATTTGAGAATGGGGGGCACAATATGAATTGCCTGTAGTTGTAATAAGTAGTGGAAACCGTAGAATGAGTCATCAGAGGAAGAGTTTCCCCAGTACTTCAGTCATAATCCCAATGAAACCACGTGCACAAGGGTGCTGACAGGTTTGGAATTCTAACATTCTCTAAACCATCATGTTGTGAAGCTATCCAACTTTCTGTCATCATGGACAAGGTTTGTTGTATAAAAGTGTTACATGGATGGTGAAGCAACTGACTTTCCTCCTCTTATGTAACTGTTTTGATGGATGACTTGATGCTTCTTGCCATGGTAACACCTGTAGCACTGCCATGAACTCTAAAAGTGCCGACTCTTATCTCGCATCTTACTGCTGAATGAGGCATAGATGGAGAAGATCTTTAGTGTATATTTTCCATCAGTTATGTAATGGGTTTCCATGTTCCCACTGTGTCTGTCTGTGTGTGTGTGTTTTAGGTGTGGGACGACAATCTGGCTAAGACAGCTGAGGACTGGGCTCATGCCTGCCTGTGGGAGCATGGGCCACCTCACCTCCTCAGGTTCCTGGGTCAAAACCTCTCCGTCAGGACAGGACGGTGAGTGACCTTTGACTCCCCACCCCCTCCCCGACATCTGCTGCTCCTCTCAGGGATGACTCTCTCTCAGCAGTCATGGTCGTTGCCTTGCAGCCCCCTTCTTCTTTCTCCTAAAAGTTTTTGCACTGTGACCCGGTGACTGCTAAAGGAATGCTCCTGGGACACTTCAAATAAACAAAAGCTGTGTTTTCAGCCATGACCCATGAGGACAAAGACGCATCCCTTTAGTGGGTCTTGACTTTCCATTCGGAAACACAGCAACACACCTTCACGTGTTCCTACACTTTTAGATTTTATTGAGGCTCATGGGAATACAGCTTATTCTGACTGGTCTACTTACTTTCTGAAACCCCACTAAACCTAATCCTAGTATGTTCACTTGTACTGAAATTGAGCAAAAACAACACTCTTACAAAGACAGTATTTATTCAACAAGAAATACTTTATCTAGTCTCCCTTGAGGTTTAGGAAAACTTTTCCATTGGAGTTTACTTGTTGGAGTTCAGATGTTTGCATTATTATTCTGTGAAATGCTCGAATGCTTTAGGAAATTAATAACATTCAGTGTCACATCTGGATTTTTCAGAGGGCTACTCCCATAATACAATGTTATAGTTGAAGTTTGACCCTGAATCCGACTAAGCAGGTGTGGAGAACATTATATATACATATTGTGTTTCCAATTATTCACATCATGGCCTTCAGAGCAATGTGCTTTACACATGAACATTTGATAGAACTCTGCATTTCATTTTTGAAGGCAAGGCAGCATTTCACAGTGCAGAGCATGTTGGGATAGCTTTTAAAAAATAGGTAAACCTGGGGATTGCAAAAAGGATCCTGAGAATTTCATCATTTCTGGATCATCTTCAAAATGAAATCTTGAAATGTTTGTCAATGCGGGACTGTTTCTTACAGTCAAGTATGTGGTTTTGATGCTGCAGATATAGTATTTTGTATTCCTGAACCTCAGATAATTTTATTGTTATTGTGGTCAGAGAAGCTTGAAAAATATAGCAGATGTTTCTAAACACCATAACAACCATTTGAGGCAACACAGTCTTTAATGGCTCAGCGCACCCTGTGAAAATTTTTTTGATTGTTTGAAAAATCTTGTCTTTATCTGAGCTGCATGTCCAAGAAATTCCAGGAATCCAGGAAAATCAAAAAGTAAACATAAATCCATATGTAATATGAAAAGATGTTTGGGTTACAGTATGTACCCGACATCAACTGTGGGAGGAAACTGAACCTGGAGAAAATGCACATAAACATGGAAAGAACAGCTAAATTCAAATGCTACATACACTGGAAAAGAGCCAAGATCTGAAGCCAGGAGCTTCTTACAGTGAGTCATAGTAGAACTAGAAAAATAAAACTTTGAGCTAACATCAATAAACGAATTTTAAAAAAACAACTAATTTTAGTTTTTGTTTTTTTGTCATGTTTCATGTCAGTGTCTTAAAGGTTTCTGTGTTAAAGACACAGAACCACCCAAAATGCACGACAGGCTCTCACTATTTTCTCTAAAATAAAATGATTATTGACACATCTGACACAGTTGGCACATCACTCTCAGTCTGGTTGGAGTTATTTGGTAGAGTTATAGCAGATGTTGCTCATCTTCGTTTGTGACTTTAGCTTACTGAACATGTCTTCTGTTCGCAGCTATCGATCCATTCTTCAGCTGGTGAAGCCATGGTACGATGAGGTCAAAGATTACTCTTTTCCGTATCCCCGCGACTGCAATCCTCGATGCCCTCTCAGATGCTATGGACCCATGTGTACCCATTACACACAGGTAGATAGACGATTAGAATTACATGTAATGCCTATGAATCGCTGTAGCAATGTCATCAACTGACAGCTGATCTTTCTGTATTTTTGCAGATGGTGTGGGCAACATCCAACAAAGTCGGCTGCGCTGTTCACACGTGCCACAATATGAATGTATGGGGTTCAGTGTGGAAACGGGCAACATATTTAGTTTGCAACTACTCACCTAAGTAAGTATTTTTGGCTGGGCCAGGCATTATTGTATAGATCAGTTTAGGCCATCTCATGTAGTGTTAATTACATGCTGTATGGAGGTCCGTTAATTCTAATGAACCTATTAACCTGATGACGATAGGGTGACGACAGGCTTAATCCCGACACAGACTGCTCTGTTCTGTGCTGAGTTATGAAATGCCACCCATGTTGCTGGGAGATTCAGATAACCCCAATACAAGCCTGTGAACAGGTACTGCATTACCAAAGCTCTTGAGACCCATAAAACAGAAGAAAAAGTAGCAAAAAAAATTCCAAGAATCAAAGCCCACTCGGACTTGTGACTGACTTGTGACCTAGGTTCTTTAATCCCATCAGTTTGAGACATATGTAAAAGTAACACACTCTGGACACTGATGACCTATTTTATTATAGAAAATGTGACCTCTGTTCAGATACAAGCTTCTGAGTGTAGATGTGACCCGGCCTTCTGCTCTGCAGAGGTCACAGTTCTGTGAATAACTTGAGGCTGCTTTAACGCCAGCTGGTTGGTGTCAAGATATACAGTAATTTACTTGTTTTATATTTATATCTTATAGCACAATGATACTGGACTGAAATCTGATTTCTTGTTTTCTACATACAGATTATAAATCACTTCCTTACGTAATATTTTCCTCTTGAAAAAACGATCTCACATCAAGATCCATCGTTGCTGTTTGGGAGCTTTCAGTTGTAATGCATGATCTTCATCTGCAGATAGAGTGTGCCCGGTTCACAAGGCATTGTAGATTTTTTCTCACCACTTCTGGGCAAACTGGATAAACTCACTGATGAAAACCATGTGATATGATCAAAAGCTCAAGAATTGCTACTAAATGGAACTTGAGTTGACATTGTTTGGTCAAGTGCTGTTTCCAATGTCAATAATTAATGTTTAACTTCAATATCTTCATCTTTGATATGACCAATAATCTGTTTCTTTCACTTATTCCCTTAAGCCTCTCTCAATATCTTATTAATTCATCTTGGCTGCTTTTACATTTTTAGACATAAGGATATTCTGATCTTGGATCTCTGGTCACTTCCGGATCCATTCACACTGCTTGTGTTTCTGTCTTCCAGGGGTAACTGGATTGGAGAGGCTCCCTACAAAGTAGGCGTGCCCTGCTCCGCCTGCCCTCCCAGCTACGGGGGCTCCTGCAGCAACAACATGTGCTTCCCTGCTCTGAAGACAAACTACCTGCACTGGTTCAAATAAACACAAGTTTCCTCTCTGCATAAGCTGACAACCGACAGTACCACAGAGACATTATTCTAATGCCGTAAGGATTTGCACAACAGTCGTGGACCACACTATTTTGTATATATGGCTTATTTAAAGACACAAACAAACATTTGAAGGCAGCAGACGATTTAGTGTTGATGACTTGTAAATATACTGTAAATTAATTTGTTACATTTTTACCAGTATTTTTTAATTGCCATGACTATTTTAATTGATGAACTATAATTTATGTGTAGAATGGGTCCTTAAACACAGTATACATATGGTGCTGCATATGCGTTTGTCTTTACTATACAGGACCACTTTACCGTTGACAATGTGGTAATTAAGGACATAACACCATCATAGCTGCTCATACCTGCTCACTATGGTGCTATGGGCATCACACCTTCATGTTGTGTGCTCTGTCTTCATAGGAATGTTGTGATATACAGATCAAAGCTTTGAACCTCAGAGGGAAAACCTACACTGGCGTTGTCAGCTCAGTAGCTGCTGTCAGTACTACAAGCTTCATACTCAGGCTCAGTTGTCATTCCCATTTGTGTCCGAGAAACAAATTGGCAAAAAGTTTGACAAAAGTGCACTTACTGTAAACTGAAACTATATAACACCATATAGTCTTCATTTTAACGCCTGACGTCAGCATAGACAACACCTATGTTGTCAGAAGTTTGTTACAGTATTAACATGGTGTGTTTGCAGTTTAAATCTGCACTGATTCATTTGTGTCATTACAGGCATTTCACCCTTTGGGGCATTTCATTCATATCTCATCTGATTTTTCTGCTAGACACAACAAATCTGACCCAGATGTCTGTTTTATAATCATATTTGTTATACTGTATATTGGTATATTATATACCAACTTATTGATATATTGGACAAATCCATTGTTTATATTTTGTTATGATCACTGATATATTTTGGTTTTAGGCACTCAAGTGCACCTTAATTGTTTGTACATTTCCAAAATACCAGGAAATTATTATTTTTTTGTACATGTAGATAATCATTATACCTTGACTATCCTTAAACTTCAAGTATTCAATAAGTTATTCATTTTTATATGGGAAAAATATTTAATTGATATTAATTTTTTAAGTGTTTTGTAAAAGGATTGTACATATAGCTAAACAATATGTAAACGGTACAGTGTATGGTTCATTTGCATGTCAACTTTTATAATGTTGAGAAACCTTAGCTATAATGTAAATGAACTTGGTAGATTTCTATGAACTAAGCACTAGCACAGTATTGGCAAGAAAATGCCTCAACCATTTCAAATTTGCAAATCTATCAGAATTCTTTTTCAACCCGGAACAGTTAAACATATCAGCAATGTAAACATATACAAAAATGCAAACAGTTGCCATTGATACAAACCTTTGTTGAAAATAATGCATCACAAAATAGGAAATTAACATTTTCCGCACTGACTGTATTTAAATCAACAACAAGCTATTTATGCAATGAACTGCGCATTTCCAGTTGTGTTTTGTATTTGTAATAAAATGGTCTATTTTGATTGTGTTATTTTTATTTTGGACAATTCCACCCATGTTGCCTCTGGCCTAAATAGTATCTTTGTCCATTGTTTGTGCTGCCTTGTCTAGGCTGTGTGAGCTCTTCCTTGTGTCTGATATTGATTAGAGGTTGTTGCCTAAAGTATCACTCTGGCTCTTTGATTCTCAGTTTTCTCTTTCGCTTTAACAGTGCCATTGCAAAGTCCTACATCCTGCGTATCAAAGGCTTAGAAAGAGCAAGGAAAACATGCCAGGGCTACAACTGAATCCTAATAAGAGATGGTTGACTTTGGCCCTGTCTGTCCATGTCTACACAAATGAACGGACAACTGATAGGGTTTCAGGGGACCCTCTTGTTTGAGTTTGTCCAATGAAACCGTTGACCTCACTGAGAGGGAGAGACAGGCAGCAGAATGGAATGCTTGAAGCAGAAAGAGGGAGAATGTGTGTCACCCCCAGACACAGAGACTAAATCAAAGAGTGGGCAAGGAGACAGACAGACAAATCTTAAAAAATATGACATTTTCCTGCAGCTTTTACAGCTTTAGGCCTTTGTGTAGACGATGATAGAGAAAGTAGCAGAAGCTTGGGAAAAGGCAGGGACGAACAAAGAGGAGGGGCTTTGGATGCAAAGCCATAAATGCTCTGATGTGTTGGGCAGATGCTACAGTCCTTTGCACTTTTCTCCAGCTGGGATAGTAGGATATGGTCCTGAGCCAGCCTGCACCAAACTTAGATACAGACTAGGTTTTATTTGTTAGCTAAACATCTGTGTTAGCTCAGCTGCAAACTGGGCTGCGGAACACATTTATCCAGGATGAAATGGTTGCTGCTCTGCAATGTACTTTGGCAGGTTGGAATACAATATCTCACATTTTAATGCTAAACTTTGCATAGCGTGAGGGTTTCAAATCACTTCCTGCACTTTATTTATCAAGTCTCATCTACGTAGATCAGACCAGCACAGCACAGCACACTCCCTGGAAACAACCAGCAGAGCGTTTTCGAGGAACACATTAGTATGCATGGGAAAAATCCCTGCGCCTGGACCTGGAGCCAAACAGATGATTGGTAGACGTTTAGAAGGCACATCAGCAGGATGAGGATCAGGATGCAATGATGAGTTAGACAACCTGCTGTTGACATTTAACTGGCTTATACATCAGTGACAGATGCAGAGAAAAGGTTAAGGGTACAGATTTGGGTCAGGATGAAAGTTAAGACCTGCAAATGGAGTGCAATCCCTTCATTTGGCTTAATGTTGTTTTTTTGGTGATACTCTATTGGTATTTTATGACATATCTCCAGCCTCCAGTTGCAGCAGCAATAAATCCCATTCAGCCAGCTTATGCTATCAGCCAGTGCCAACTTCTTCTGAGGCTCACGATGACGCAACTGTGTGCTCATCTGAAGGTGCACCACTTTTCCTAACAACACACGTGAGTTACTGACCTGTCAGATAAATTGTTATTGCTGAAAGAGTTCATTCTACCTCAAGCGTGAAGGAGGCGAAACGTTTATTTGGAAAGAAGATGGAGACTTCATAGGGACCACGCCAGGGTGATAGATTATTAACAGGGTGTGGGTGAGGTTGGGGGTTTCCAAACGTGCGAGCAGCCATCCAACTCCAATAATGGTGAGAAGTATGAGAAAGAGTTTATACAACGGTTTGAGTGAGTACAATACTAAAAAAGGGTGATCAATCTTTTTGCGGATGGAGTTTGGTAATGGTTTATTGACGTTTGTTGTGCAGTTGCAGAAAAAGACTCTCCTCTCCTGTCCTCTCCTGTCCTCTCCTCTCCTCTCCTGTCCTCTCCTCTCCTGTCCTCTCCTCTCTTCTCCTGTCCTCTCCTCTCCTTTCCTCTCCTCTCCTCTTCTCTCCTCTCCTCTCCTCTCTTCTCCTCTCCTCTCCTCTCCTCTCCTCTTTTTCCTCACTGTACTCTACAACCTCTCTGCCCTCCCTGACTTCAAGCACTGAATGGTTGAAAACTTGGCTTCTCACTTCCTCGAGGGGGATATCGGGAGAGGCCTCTCTCTAATTCGTTGTATTTTTCTTTTTCTTCTGTCCCTGTTGGAAGAAAAACAACTATGTTTGTTCTGCTCCCCTAGCAGCTCAACCATCGGAAATGCAGCCTGTGCCCGGTCCAAGCCTCACTCTCTCTGCAAACCTCGCTAAAACCCATCACTGCCACAGCAGCACTGCCGCTTGAGGACATCAGAATAGAGTTGCTATTAGGACAGGAAAAGCTGGACTTAATGCTCAATGTAGGAAAACAAGACTGTAAACCTTGTCATGGACAATATCAATATTCACCTCGTTATTCAAGCATTCGACAGTTCAGCTGAAATTGACTGTAGATGGGCCTGCAGTGCAGAGGCAGAGTGAGTGCTTACATCTGGACAGAGTTTCAGGGAGGAAATAAAATAGATGAGACAGTCAACAGAGTTTGTTTATTGCCAAATAAACATCTCTCTTTGTCAGGAGCTCTGATGTTTAGATGCTTCAGTGTTGGGACTGATATGGTCATTATGTACCACACAAAACAACAAATTACCTTGATAAAACAAGCACAAGCCAAGGTTCACTTACTCACTTGTTCTGGAGCTTTTGATCAAATCACATGGTCTTCATCAGCAGTTGTCACAGAACTGTCAAACTTCCCATTATTCTGAGCACTTTTAAGACTCCCTAAAAGTTAAGCTTGACAGTTCATTCTTGGCCTTAGAAACAGCAATTGCAAAACCAACTTCAACTCAAGGTCCACTTAATTGCTTGTTCCAGAGCTTTCAGCTGTATCACACAGCGCCACATGGACAAGAAGTCCTAAAAGCGCTCAAAATGATTGGAAGTTTGAACATCTTTAGTTTCATGACAACACAGCATATCCCATCTGCTAATGAAGACCCTGTGATACAGTTGAAAGCTTCACACTTCCAATTATTTTGAGCACTTCTTGTCCATGTGATACTGTGTACTGTGAAAGCTCAGGCGAATAAGTGGACATTGAGTTTAGGTTGTTTTGACAACTGACAACAGGGGATGCATATTTACATTTTTATATGTATATTGGCATATCACTGAATAGAAGACAATTACATAGAAAATGACAAAAGACATATATGTTACCTGCACTATAATCATCATTATGACCACTCTGACACATTTTTACATGCTGCACAGAAAGCTTCCACAGATTTTTATTATAACTTTTATACTGGAGCAAAGCGGCTGTTTTCATATCTCTAACATGTGCATAGGTCAGGTGGGAGCCTGTTGACATATGTGTTTCCCAGAGACTGATGTCAGCTACTTGAAGCATGTTTTGGGATCTCCTCAAATGTTGGCATGTACATGTTAAAACCCTTTTGCAACTATAAATCTCTCAGGGCAGCAGAGTTAACTGCAGGGCACGTTTTTGCACTCCTTCTTTTGAGTTGGATGCCCTTACTTCAAACAAGGAGTAAAAAATAACGTTTTTCACGTATACAAATCATTTGTGGTGTCTCAGGTGCCTATTTTGGGTCTGTGATGCTGTTTATTTAGGACATGTGTCCCTAACATGTGGGGAAATGTTTCATTTCTCCCAGGTTTTCATGGTTGAATTTACATGCACTCCCCTACATTAGCAACACGCAAGCAGGCAGTGCTGATGTTTCATGTAATCAGCCACAATGAAATAAGACACCATTTCAGTTTGAGCTGAAAAGCTTATGTTATGGTCACTTTTCTCGTCTAGTGACTTTTCCTTGGCAGAGTAAACTGCTCACATGGTCTAGTAAAATATAAATAAAGCATATCTGGCATACCTCAGTATAGATATTCTATTTTATGATGAAGTACATAAGCTAGTGTTATGTCACGAAACTGTATAGTCTATATTCACCTCATAACAGTATATGAAATTAAAAGTAATCACATGTCCCAACATGTCAGACCCTGGCACTGTTACACTCCAACACAGTGGCTATAAGATTACAGTATGTTCAACCCTGAGAGAGTCTAGACTTGACCTCTTTGGTTCAGTCTAAGAACACAAACTGAGGCAAAGGTGGCCCGTGTTCTGTGTTTACCCTCCATATCCTACTGTAGTCTTTGTCTTGGACGGGGCCACTTTAGCCTCCTCGCAGGGCCTCGCAGGGACTTCAGACGAGCGACATCCTGCAGCTGCAAGATGCGGGCCAAAATCAATGTCCGCTCAGAAGCACAGCGCTGGGAAAGTGCTGCATAATCAGATGGGCTTTCCTCCTTCACTCTCAACTCTCTTTTACCCGAAGTCAACGAGCTCATTGCGGCTTTGATGCTTGTGCTGGTTTTAAGTACACTGGCCTCTTTGCCCTCATGATATCATTATTCAAAACAGAACTACAAACATCAGTTGTGCACACATTTTATTAGCTCAACTCATGAACGCTTTTATGAGTATTTATGAGTGTTTGACATCTTATGTGGCAAACTGACCTATACATCAAATCAAAGACAATGCATGATTGCTGCATTTTGTCCCATTATTTGAATATGATATTAGATTACATTAGACCAGACTGCATTTGGCATTATTGTGAAATTTCTTGGTTTCAATGTGTTTGCACCACAAGCAGCAACCCATAAAACATTCAGCACAGGACAGGGAAGCAAAATAAACCCCACTCTGAAACAGTGGAATAGGAGTTTCTGGTACAATGACTTAATTGTCAGCTAGCTTCATGAAATTTGACATAAAACAAAACAGTATTTGGGTACCCACAATTCCCCAGCTCCTAATGCCGCAACAGTATCAGTTTCCCAAAATTTTAGTCTTTAGGATCTTTCTGTGAAAGAGATGGATAAATGCCTCATAAGTGAACTGCAAGACTGAGTTCCCTTTGCAGTAGAAAAGTGGGAGAGCTGAAACATTTCAGCTTGAGATCATGAGCAATTTTTTTTGTGCTTTTTTTCCAAACTGAGATGCACTAAAAGTCATTGCGTGTTGATTGTGTGTTGAAGGACACTGACACCTGGTGGTTATGTGAGCAGTGTGCTTTTCTAATAACAAAACAAGTTTCCTTGCAAAACTTTAGTGTATATTATAGTGACATCACGTGGAAATCTATAAAGATAAAGCCGCCACTGCTCAGGAGGAAAATATATTCAATAAAATTCAATAAACTGCTATATGTCATATGACACTGGCGGATGCAGTCATTGCAGTCAGTGTCATCATGTTATTCATACACTGCATATATAAATATTGATGGCATAGATCTTTTCAGACTTATACCGTATGCACTGTTGCAATGATAAATTATTGATATTCCATAGATCACAAATTAAAGATCAAAGAACACTTTCTGATTAATGTTACATAGCAAATTTCAATTCAGGCTTATTTATACCACTGTATATAATTAATTATTCAATTCATATGCAACTCATGCTGCATGTTTATGTATATATAAAGCATATGGAGGAGCATATGGAACACATCGAGGAAGTTTTTTTCGACAGTGCGGTGGAAAACACAATAACACACAGACACACACACACACACACACATGCAAGTACACAAGTATATAAAAATGATATATGTGAAATTTAGCTTTAAAATGATAAATATTCATGAATGAATTAGAAGTGAATTAGGATTAAACCACAACATGGTTTCAACAGGTACAGTAATATGGGGCTGCATGAAGAGGATAGGAAAGAATGAAAAGGAGGTATAGAGGGAAATAAAACATAAAAGATGGAATTAATATACAAAATGATGCTCTGCGCTAAAGTTACATGGTGGTGAAAAGTGAGTACATCACAATAAATGCGAGCAAGTATAATTTCAGTGTGTTCCAATAAAAACATTTACACCATTCTAATTTCTTTCTGCCTTGTGTTTTATTTGGAGCCATCTATTAAAAATCATTATAATGGTGGATGTCTGCAATAACGCCTGTGAACCAAACTCAGAGCAACTTAGTTTGCTCACAGATGCACTGGCATCTCTTCACCACAAGGGGGTAGAGGCAGACAAACTAACCTAAACTGACCAGAAGTGGATATCTGAGACAGCCTTCTGCTGAACACTGCTGATAATGTCACAAAAGCAATGATGTTGCCAAATGACCTTGATGCTCTTTACTCCCATTCTCACCCCAATGCCGTTCCAACGCTCTGACCTCAATTCAGCTCAACCAGAACCATTAGGGAGCAATGTGCCAGATACTGTGTGGGCCAACAAAAGTGTTCTTCGAGAGTGTTTTGTGTGGTCTGCTGTTGTGTCCAGAGGCTACTATTGTGTGGACGCAGGGTCTGGCACAGCTGACGCATTCTGTTGGGTTCATGGGGTTTCTCGCAAGACCACATACTGAATGGAGGAGATACTGAACGGAGCATCTGGACCCGTGGCTTTACAATGACTATGTGGGTGAGATACAGTGGACAGAGCAAGGAGGGGACAGCAAGAAGAGAGAGAAAAGCATAGAAAGTGAATGTTTGTGTGTGTGTGAGAGAAACACAAAAAGGGAGGAAGTGTGTGCGTGTACACATACCAGACAGAAACATAGGCCTACAGGTAGAGAGGGACTGAGTGACATCCTGCATCAGAGAACAAAAGAAACAGAAAGGAAAGTGTGAAATATTCAGACAAACAGCACAGCAGGAAGCAGTAGAAAATAATAGATGCAATAAAAAAAGAGAGGATGATGGAGAGAAATCACATGAAAGGCTGCTAACACAAGAAGCAGAAGCATGAAATCATTTATATTGCTCCACGGCTGGCGCAAATAGTGTATATTTACTGGCAGGCATTGTAATAAACATTAATCAGAGAATGTCTACTCTGTTACAGATGGCCTGACCTCAATTACCACACTGTAAATCATAAAAATCCCTGAGCAGTTGGTAAATATTTCCTTTATCCACACAATTTCATTTTCATAGCCTGAGTCAGAAACGTGCTCTTGTGACACTCTCACAGTCAGTCTTTGTGTATTTCAGCTCTAAACTTAATGTAATATAAGTCATTTCATATCCCGAGCCCATAAAACTTATTATGAGTGTTTAAAATATTACATGTTTTATGTATTGACTCATATATTTATGTTGTGAAGGCATGTGTAGCGACACACACACATTAACTCATCCTGTCAAATACACACACACACAAACACACACACGCGGGTCTGTCACTCCTTTGCTGCCTCACCAACTCTCACTCTCTCACTGTCAGACACACACACATACACTCTCCTCCTCTCTGTCACACACACACACACACACACACACACACACACACACACACACACACACACACACAGCATCTAAATGTAGAGCAGAATTAATTCTATAGCAGATGAATGAGTGTTTTCGGCGGTGCTTCCCTCCTGGGAGTTGTGAGCAAAGGGAGAGCGTTGCTATTTCAGCTGCGGTGTAAAGGAGGGGGGGGGCTGCTG
The DNA here is from genome assembly GCF_963924715.1 of Thunnus thynnus. Classification (NCBI taxonomy): domain Eukaryota; kingdom Metazoa; phylum Chordata; class Actinopteri; order Scombriformes; family Scombridae; genus Thunnus; species Thunnus thynnus. The sequence continues at coordinate 14,446,648 of NC_089537.1, forward strand.
GGTCTGACCGCAGAGAGAGGGCCGCTGCTGGGGCTGTGGACGAGGCCCCTGCTACTGACCCAAGGAGCAGACAGTAAACCCTGGGTTTATGGAAGTTCAGAATGCGGTGGGTCCCCAATGTGAGAGCTCTTGTATCACATTTTCAGAAGTAGGTTAGACAGCAGAGACGCCCTGGAAGGGAGGGTTTTATATATATCTATAGTGTTCAGTACACACTAATTTGGTAGCATCTTAATTAGGGGAATACACACTCTTTAAATTTAGACTGGAATATGCAATAACGAAGCTCAACTGATATCCTCCTAGCTTCCAAGTTGAATAATAAATCTGACACAAATTATGAATCTTACAAAGCTATTTGATAGTCAGACATATCCAGAGCGACAGAGCTGTCCACTCACCTGACTCACCTGACAGGAAAGGGCTCAAGAAAACATCAGGGAGTCATGGAAACAAGGGGATTTACTAACAAAGACAGAGCAAAATCACTGCCGGCACATGGTTGGCTTGGTCAGCGTTTGGTTTATTATGTTTGTCAGGTAAAATACAAGAAGATTGTGTCTCACCCCCACTGTGGAAAGTCTGTATAGGGGGCAAACACACTGAGGCCTGTTGATTAGCTACTGTTGCCACATGTGCCCCAGCTACCAGTGAAAATGACCAGATGACAAAAGACAAAAACCTGCCTGTTTCCATTATGGAATTTGCTCTGTGTTTGAGCGCGAGAGGGGAAACAGTGACGACAAGTTCAGGGTTTGGAATTAACAGAGAGTTGGTTTGTGTTTTAATCCCCCCAAGGAGTCACCTGTGAACAGTTAAGACTCCAGAGAAGGGGGCCGCTTTTGCTGCCAGGAGGCATATCTGGTTTAAATGAGTGCTTTTTTGAACAAAGTAAGTTGCCAGGTAAAATGGCAACAGTCACACAACAATCTTTTAGAGCATGTTATTGCTCTGAGGATGAACCATAATAAAGGAATAAGAGTAGTCCTATTCAGAAAGATGCTGTACAGACATCATAGAGAAAAATCTGCTTCTATTACAATATTATCTGAGATTATAAAATTCTTTTAGGGATTTATCGGAAGATCATAGAGATACACTTGAGATCCAGTGCCATAACTAATAAATAAATGCAACAGGATTACTATAAACCTACAGAAATCAATAAAAGCTGCTGCAGGAATATTATAAAAAATGTGTTTTTGCTAGGGAACATAAACTTTCTGTGAATTTTAGTATCATGAGGATTCAACTTTGAGTTTCTGAGCACATTTGGGAAGAAAAAAAACCCATTCTGCTTATACTACACTGTATAGTACACACACGACCCTTGAGGTCTTGGTATAAACCAGTGGGCTGTTTCCAACCTTTGGAGAGGCGTGGTCAGGGGCGGCACTGTAGAGCGCAGCCAAGTTGAGGATAAAATGTGGATAAGTGATGCTTTAGCGGCTTTGGTGCAAGAATCCCGAAAGAAGAAAGGTCCACTCTCTCCCCCAAACTGATGAAAACGGAGTGAAGCGACCATATCATACCTTTGATCTATATCACATGGCAGCCAACGACAGTCATCACCGGTCCACCTGAACTCACTTTGAATCACTTTGAAGGCGGATTTTTTTTTTCTCTCTTAAGTTTTTTTTTTCACAGCCAGATCTCTGTCAGGATCTCAAGCAGGCAGCGGGCTCCACTCCAATTCATTAAAGGTAAATTATATCCCATGTCTACATTAAATCACACCACTCCATTTCTATTTCAATGAGCATTACTCTTTACATTTTCCATTAGGCATTGGCTCATTATATCAGACTCTGTCAGCATTGCAGCATGCAACTTAAAAGTCCATATGCACATACAGAGTTGTTAATATTTTAGCTACAATGAAGCACCATTATGTGCATTTTACTTAATTCATTAGCTACAGCTATACAACTTATTGGGATTTGAAATGTAATCCTTATTTTCAACAGCTCTCCAGCTTTCTTTCTCTTTTAATTCAGAAAAAAGTTGTAAAAAGTTCAAAGAAGTTCAATACTACTAGTGATTTATTTAATCCACACTAGTCATCCCCAGCCTGCCAGATTAAACCCCAGTGAACCACATCAGGTTGCACCATACCAAGTGTTTGCAAGCCAGTAGCCCTGCGGTTCAATGTGTTGTCCTCACCAAGTTCAATATTGACCAAAGTTATCCAGAAAACTATTCCAAACACCAATTCCAAACTGTCGCAATTGATTCTTTTATTCTCTTCTCACTTCCTTACTAGCTCACATTGTAGAGGAGAGTCTTTCTGTGCTGGCTTGGTCCCCACTGCACCACAAATATCTCACCTGAGTTTGAAAAAGGTCATCAGTACTTACCAGGATGAGACGTGTGTTCCCGCACTGGCTGAGGGGCGTGTCCCTGCTGCTGCTGCTCCAGACGGCCATCTCCATGGTGATGCTTCCAAACTCCACCGGCTGGCAGCAGATTCTGGACAAGTATTTGGACGAGGACGGGGACTGGTGGGAGGCCAAGCAGAGAGGAAAGAGGGCAATCACCGACAGTGACGCTCAGCTCATCCTGGACCTTCACAATAAGCTGCGAGGCCAGGTCTACCCTTCCGCTTCCAACATGGAGTACATGGTAGGTGGATGGAGGATGAAGAGGAACTGTCTGTGAAGTAGTGCATTTATACATACAACAGTGTACAATGCACCTCCATGCAGTTTATTTGTGTTTAAACGCTTTGACCCCATTCTGAACTCCCTAAGAGTCTTGTGCACTTGTGGACCATATAGCATTAGTAAAGTGACCCAGTCACCAGACCGGCTGGCACTTGATTCACTTGGCTCACTTACAAGCAGCATGCCAGCATCTAAGCACTTTCACACATGAACCCCCACACACATTAGTCCGCACGCATGTGACTTTGGTTGTTTTGCCAGAAGAGAATTCCTCCTACTTGCCAATGATCACATTACTACTGCATTTTTTTTTAGTTTTTTTTTTTTTTTACTCATGCTAAGAGATTTGTTTGACTTTATCCTTTGGCTATCACGTGTGTGTACAGCGCCAGATCACTTTTCACAGTGCAATTAGAATCAGAGCACGGCACCAAGGCTTGTTTTACCAGCTGTCTCACCCCCCACTGCAGACACACACACACACACACACACACACACACACATGCACCACACACCTTCAGAAAGTCAGTGCTCCACAGTCAACCATCTGGAACTTTTCCTAATACACTACATGTGTAGGCATTGTTTGACCACTACAGTACGTTGCCACCAAGAGTACTTAGGAGTTTAAAAATCAATACAGTGTGCAGAAGGTAATGAGGTTTTATCATCCTTTCATCTCCACTTAAAGAGCTACAGAACAAAAGGCAGCATTATTCTGTGGCAAAGGCAAATAAACAGTTCCTGCTGGGGGCAATTGCTGGACTGTGTAATTGTATAATTGAGAGGTTGGATTTGAGGACCGCTTGTGTGTGTGTGTGTGTGTGTGTGTGTACATGTACGTGCGTGAAAGCACTGCTCTGCCTGGCAGGCCTCTGGTTGAGGCACACTCTAGTGGAGAAATGCTGAGCCAGCAGCGCACAGCTCCTTTCTACTGTCTCCTGTTACAGTTTTCTTTTTTTTTTAGCTGCAGGGGCACCCAGGGGTGAAATATGGAGAGGCATGCAACAAGAGGATGTGAGGTGAGAGAAAAGAGAGTAAAAGTTAGCGAGGAATAGGTAAACAGAAATAGAGGCCTAAAGATGAGAAAGGAGATTTGCAAACAGAGAGGAGAGGCAATGAGAGACAGATGGATGGAGAGACGGAATAGCAAAACAGGTGTCAAAATAATTGAAAAGCAGATGAGAAGGTTGAATGAGAGACTGAGTGAGGCAAGAGGAAATGAAAAGAAAGATGGAGACATTTGGAAGGAGTGCAAAGTAAGAAGAGACAATGAGGATAAGTGCTGAAATGTTATTTGCGATTCTGCAGATGTCAATAATTTCCTATTAAGAAAAGAAACAGTTCAGGTCACAAGTAACTTGGATTTCAGTGGATTTCTGCACATTTTTTTTTGAAAGCGGGGCTCCATATTTCTCAGATTTTCCGTCTGTCTGTATTGAACTGCTGTCACCTTTCAGAAACCTCACAGCTTCAGTGTACTGGAAGACTTCATCGACATGCTCCTCTGCTCTCCCTACACATTCATGCATGCAGATGCACACTCACACCCAGAAACCCTTGCGCACATACACAGCCATTTGCCCATCAGCTCTGTTATTGTCTCCATTGTATTAAACCATAACCCGGCAGACCCTCTGTGGCAATCATCACAGAGACTGAGAGATAACATCAGTTCAAATCCCCCCCTTTTTCCTCCCCCTTCATCTGTTTCCTTTTCTTGCCCTCTCTCTCTGCCTCCCTCTCTCTTATCCCTGTGGCTCCGTTCCCATTCTGTCATTATCCAACACAGAGGCCCAAAAAAATTCCATTAAGCATTCACACTCCGTAGCGATCCACAAAGCTTCAATGCAGCTTTAGCAAGGGGACAGTGGTTCAGCCTCTTACTCAAATGTTGACCCACAGGTATAAACAGTAAAGTGTCAGTCTTTGAAGCGCTGTAAGACCAACAGATGGCATCATGGGAGAAAGCGGGCTGCACTCAGGTCTGGTCTGAGGTGGCGGTGATGTTAGCGGTTTAAGATAAAGCTGTACTGACATTTTTCTGTTCGGGATGAGTCAGAGTCATACTGCAGGCGTTTGTCATTTCAATTTATTGGTGGATAATGTGGCTGTTGCGATTCACAACCTGTGAAGGCCAATAAGACAATAATTAAAGTCTAGACTAATAAATTTGCCTTGAATTAACTATTCCCAAGATGTTTAATTACAGTAATGTGGACAAGGCTTTGAAATAGTATTTAGACAGCTTCAATGTTAAAAGGGTAATACCGTCATTTACTGCTGTACTTCGAAATAGTTGAAGGACTCACAAGACACAGATTAAAAAAAGAAGGGGAAGAGGTCACGCTCCAGTGAAGCCAAAAGGATAATTTTATCCAAAAATAGCAGAGATGCCACCCTAATAGCACTGAACTGGACATTATTACACTGGTCGTATTCAGCTTTCACAGAATACTTCAGAGAACAAGGTCATAAAACTGTCCAGACACGCAAAACACATGTAGATTAAATTAGCAAATTCGAATGACAAAACAAAACCTGCATCCTCTCACCTGATGCTTGAGAAGTGCTTGGAAAACACCTTCTGGTTCCTCTTTTTGAAAATGGGGTTGCTGCAGACATCTACATCAAATCAGAGTCTTAGAGTTCCTTCTCCTGTACAGCAGGAATGTCTTCCTGGCTTCCAGGCTTGGAAAAGCCTCCATTTTCAAATTCTAACTGCTGATGTCCAGCAGCAGGTTCATCTGAAAAGAAAACAAACAGACTGCTTTTAAGCAGCTTTAGCCTGGAGGAACTTTAAATTTATTTTGGTAGCTGATGATAAAATGTGTTAGTTATTTATTGTTGATAATGTTATCATTGGTATTAATATATCTAGGATTTAAAGCCCAAAATCAGACCAAACCAAAATATCAGTCCAACTCTACCATTAACCTGTGCAGCTTCTTTTGATGCCTATTGACTGAGACAGTTCCCTTTGACAGTTAATATTTTTCTACAACTTTACAAATGTGATTTCCAATCCTAAAATGATTTGCTGTGCTGTGCTGTGCTGGTCAAACTATCTTCCATGATAATAGGGAGATAATGGGATTCACTGGTTGAAAAAGTTCAGACAATGGTCAGTCCCAGGACCTTTGATATGAGCTGTGAGCTGGAATGCACTGTATGAAAAATGGCATACCAACTAAGACTGTATCGCTGTGGGAATAACAGCAATGTTTTGGTTAGGGCAGACAGATTAATATAGATTAACACATATGGCAAACCTGCTTTTCACTAATGTCATGTACAGTATTCTTTACCATGAATCACATGTCTGACCTTTAAGCTTTTTATTAAGTCTCCCATTTGTACCCTGTCTTCTCTCTCGCACATCTTATCGCCTTGTCCTCCTACATCTTCTGTCAAGTTTCTTATTTCACTTATTTACTTTCTCCAATTCCCATATCTTTTTGCCGCTTTCCAGTATTTCTCTGCATGCACAATTGATTATGAGCAGGAAACCCCAACTTGCAAAGGAAGTACCCCTCTGTAGCCTTTGAAATGCAACCAGATGACCAAGGACCGAAAAAAAACTAAATCCCTGGCCACGAATGAAGTGTTAAGTGAAATAAACAATGCAGTGTGCACAGCGCTGAGAGACTTTAGCAGGGGAGGTGTTTTTCTTTACGGGCCCCAGCAGAAGTGCGGTTGGGATGGAGGGGCGGGTGTGTGTGTGTGTGTGTGCGTGGGGTGGGGAGGGATGGGGGGGGGGGGGGGTCTTGGTTACGAGGTCTCCCCTGCTGGGCTAACTGTGCAAACAACAGCAGCTTGACAAGCCGGCTGCACTCTGTACTAGATTCAGCAGCTGAAAAATATGTCTCAGCTGACATTTTCCAAGCCTGCTTTCTCTGCAAGTTCGAGGACGATAGAAGGAGTTCCTCAGCTGGAAGGGTGCTGCTTGTCACGAATATCACAAATCATGTCTTGTGATACATACCATAATCAGCAATGTTCCTCTCCAAGACACCGTAACCAGTATTTGCCACTGCTGGCAGGAGACCTACTGTACTTGTGGCTACAGTTAAATGCTTTCAGACCCCTTGTGTTGACCTCGATCAAGTACAGAGCATCCTGTGTGCTGTGGTTTGCAGATCGTATGGCAGTTACCACAACTCAATTCAATGTGTTTCAGTCTGCTTATCAGTGTAAACATTGATTATTTTCTCATGCGAGGAGGTCACTTGCTGAGAAAATCGAAGGAGAAAATGACATAGTTAGAAATCGAGGTCATGACTGAACAGCTTCCTTCAGCGTTCTTCTGCTACTGATGATGACCAGGCTTAAATCTCTCCATTAGCTATTATAGAGGCAAAACGGGACAACCAAGGATTACAACATGGATATGACCTACTGAAATTGATTTGCAGCTCACTGCTAACAGAAGTAATTTCTGAACCGAGATATAGTTGCTGGTAAACAAATTGTCTTTTTTAGTCCTGGTTCTGTCAGACATCATTTGGCCTCATTGTGCAAGACAGATGACAAGCTACAATCAATGAAGGTGTTACAACACTGGTACCTTCCATCTATGCAGGTGTAGAGATGAGTGAAAAACATACTCCACACCTCCAATTGTTTATTTTTTCTACATGTCAGTTATTTAACTTTTCTACAAGTTTTGGCCCAAGAATTTGACATACCACACTGTTTAATCGAGGCTGCCAATAATACCTCGGTGTTGTTGATTTAAACAAACACATCCACTCAACAGCTAACAGGATTCCCAGAAAGAGCTGAAGAAACTGCTCAAAGTTAAGAGTTAATTTGCTGGGCTGCCAGACATCCTGTTGTTAGGTAGGTGTGTGTTTCGGGAGTAATGCAGAGAACAGCGGTTGTTTCTGGTGGGACTGAAAGTGGGTGACAGACGATGGAGGAGGAGGTGGTGCTGGAAACCGGGGAGTTATTTTAGTGTCTGTTATTGGATGAGATTTCACTGAGGGTAAGCTATGACTTCCAGGGCCCAATGTGTGATATGTGAAAACTTCTGACACCTCCACTGGTATACTAATGCATGTGCTCATGCACACACACACACACACACACACACGTAAACTAACTGACTTTCTCATAGGAACCCGTTATTTTAGACATCCCACACTGAAGGTGAAAGCGAAGGTGTGCAATTAAATGAACATACAGTGTCCTTCAAAGGAATTAGAGCTGGTGTTATTTTAGCATTTTTTATGGTAGAATGTAGGTCAGCAGAGAGGAAGGACACTCTTTGCATTCCCAGAAAACCCCAGAATGGGAATATGATCCCTTAGTATCCAACCAGAGCCAAACTTGACTGAGAGGGCAATTCAGGGAGAGGTAAAGTGAAACAAAAGCTTGCACCCAGACATCTCACCAGAGACATATGGAAAGTATTACTTAAGGAAAAACAGCTTTTGCATTTTTGGAATAACACCCAATCTTAAGGGAAAACCCATCCGGGGCAAGTCAGCTGAGCAGCAACAAGAAATGAGAGCTCTTTATACAGCAGCAGCAGAGATCAATGTATTATTTTTGTATATATTTTCGTGTAGCAGCTCATAGTCCTCATGGCACATGATGAGTAACACTGGTTTAGTGTGTGTTCTGATAACACTTCACATCACATTACTGACAGCTGAGCAAATAGTGTACAGCAGTGAATATCTCCAGTTACTCACTAGCCGTTCTATGACCTGACATTGTATCTTATAGTCCATTAGTAGCAATATCAGCAGCTTTGCATTACAATGGATCAGTTTATTTCTACTTATCATTAAATATAATCCGGAAAACTAGCTCATTTTGTTTTTCTGTTTCTGCACAGGTGTGGGACACAGAGTTGGAGCGGACGGCAGAAGAGTGGGCTGAGACCTGCCTTTGGGAACATGGTCCTGCCAGCTTGCTGCCACAGATCGGACAAAATCTGGGAGCCCACTGGGGAAGGTAAATAATAATCCAGTATGCACAGTTTAGGCATACTCCATGTTGACTTGTATATTATCAAAGGTTGAAGTTAAACATTGCCCTGGTGAAAACATTTAAGGTCTTTAAAGTCAGCATCTATATGTGTGTAACTTGATGTAACTGAGCTAAGCCAGACACCACTGAAACTGGCCTGTTAAGCAACCCCTTGACAACCCCTTGAGTGAAGGAATGATGGATGGGAGGCCTGTGTCACCATGGTCGGCTCAGACCCAGCACAGTCTGGCATATTTCTCAGGAACTGGCAAAGTAACACAGTAGAAATGATATAACAAATATAGCAACATGAAAATAAAGACCTGGATAGGAACAGAATATGTTGACTCAGACTTAGCACACTAAAAAAGAGAATTATTTTAGCACAATCGCTTGCTTGCTTGTTGCACTATTGCACTATTTCACTTTATGTGCAATTTAGCACTGTAAAATGCATTACATCCACTTGTTACCCTTCTTAGTAGCATATCAACAACACTAATTATACAGGGGACGCATTAATATGAATTCACTATATTTGTGCAAAGTGCTAAGCTAAACAACCTGCCTTGGGCATATTTCTCATGTACTGGCAAAGTTAACAGAGCTACCAGCTGCATTTACCTACTGAAAGAGAGTGTTGTGAGCCAACACTGCACATATGGCAAGTGGAATAAAGACTGTTACATGTGTTTGTTCATTTGATCACTCAGAGTATCTGAATACAGCACTGCTTCACATAAGAGATCCTTGTTTCACATCTAATCATATCACTCCACAGTCAAGATGGCCTCTTCATTCTATTAAGCAGCAACACCTGGTGAAAAATTATTGGTAGTCCTCTGTAACTACAATCTGTTCAGAGAGCACAAATGTTTGATTGCTAGGTAGAAGCTTAATGGCAGTCTTAACAGATGTGTTCACATCACTGCGGTTAATAATGAATGCTTACAACATATTTTTGTTGTGTAGCTGAGTGTAGTGCAAATTATTTTTCTTTTCATCCATATTATGTATCAAAGAATTTAAAGCACCCTGTCAGACATGTCTGCTGTATGTTATCTCTGCTACAGTAACACCTGTATCTTGGAACACATTTTGAAGAACAGCTTTTTGTCATTTTGGAAAGGATACATGTGAATTTTAATACATCAATTCTTAAAACATATTCTAACACTTAAAGTTCATATACAGTAGGGTTATGTAAAAATACTGTGCGATCAGCTTTGATGCATAATGCTAACTCCCCCACCAATAGATACACAAGACAGTAGAAATGTTGTTTGGAACATTGTCATCAGAGGTACGCTTACTCATTCTCTCCAGGTACCGTCCACCTACGTTCCATGTGCAGGCCTGGTATGATGAAGTGAAAGACTATTCCTTCCCTTACCCTCAGGAGTGTAACCCCTACTGCCCCTTCAGATGCTCCGGCCCGGTTTGCACTCATTACACACAGGTAGCCAAGTCTGGATTGTACAATTTCTTTTCAGGATTTCAAAGACTTGATTTAACCTAAGGCTTTGTTATCAGTACTGCAATTTAGTTTTCCATGGTCTGTCTTTTATAGCTGGTGTGGGCCACCAGCAGTCGGATTGGCTGTGCCGTCAACTTGTGTTACAACATGAATGTGTGGGGACAGATTTGGGCCAAAGCTGTCTATCTTGTCTGCAATTATTCACCAAAGTAAGCACATTTGTTGTTGATGTTCTTTCACAGATGCATGACTGTTATACAGGCTAGAAGAGTGATAAAAATCTTAGATATGCTCTTGTGTCATTTTGATCTGACAGTATCTTTGGCTGCTGAATTTCAAATGTGTTTTCACTCATAGTTGAAGTTCAAAATAGTCACACAAAAAGGAGTTAGAAAGCAGTGAGTTATCAGATTTGTTTAAGTTGTGTGTGTTGTGTTCCATAAACATTACTTGTTATGTGACCTAAACAGGGGGAACTGGTGGGGCCATGCACCTTATAAACATGGGACACCATGCTCTGCCTGTCCTCCCAGTTATGGAGGAGGCTGCAAGGACAACCTCTGCTACAAAGGTATGTGTTGACAAAACAGAAAGACAGAGGAAGAGAAGCTGAGAAAATATTTGCTCATTACATTTTTGTGACTTTACTTGAAGATGACAATTCCAACCCTCCACAAGAGGAAACGGAAGAATACAACTTCATTGAGCCAGAGGCCCCCCGTACTCCGCAAAAGCCCCGGCCCCGGGTCTCAAAGCCCGAGCCTCCCAGTCTCCCCAACCCAGCCCCCACCAAGCCCCCCACAGTGGACCTGCAGAAGAATGAAGTGGTCAACACACAGCAGATGTGTAAGCTGCCATTTAACTGTTTATTCTGGATCTAGTTTCATCTCAAAATGGGGGGTGTAGGATCTGGTTTTGGGGATGGGAGGTGCACAGAGTGGTACGATGAACTGTATAGGACAAGATCTAAAGAAAAAGAACACTTTTTTTTCAAAATTGAGTCAAAACCAAAGAATTTGTGAATAGCTGTCTGCTTAGTGAGCAATAATGTATAACGTGAGCAAAAAAAGGCCTTGACCGGAAATGTTTTTCTTGCAATTTATCCTAAATTGCCTTGATGTTCTGTAGCCTTTATCTGTCATCTCCCTGATTAACCCTGACAGTTTCTGAAGTGTACTTAATATTGCAAGTCACTCTTTGGAGAAGGGAGGGGAGCTCTATTTTAGCATGATCCCCTGAGTGTGTGTTTGCTTTTGGCCGGCTGAGAGGGGTTGAGGGGTGAGAGGGGCTCGCTGTGGTTTTTAAATGGCTTCCTCTCTGCAGTGCAAGGGGCCTGTGCTTGTAAGCTGAGACACTTCCTCCAGTATTGCTGACCACCCTGAACCTTGTTGCAGGAATTCGTCTCTTTTGGCTCTTGAAGCATCACGACAATACTCTTCACTTAGTGTAACTCACCTCAGGCTTTTAGCAGCAGCCAGCTGATGCATGTTGGTTCCTGTACGAGTATTGAAAGGCTTTTATGTTTATGTGTTTCAGCTCAGCTTGTGAAGTGTGACACTAAGCTTCGAGATCAGTGTAAAGGAACGCCATGCAATAGGTACGGTTAAGATGAAATATGTTGAAAACTCATAAAACACAATGAATACTATAAAGTGCATTTTCACCTATTTTATTTCTGTATTACTCCACAGATATGAGTGTCCAGCTGGATGCTTAGATGCTACAGGAAAAGTAGTTGGGACAGTTTACTATGAAATGGTGAGTGGGTCCTTGAGCAAGACATTGAAATGCTACTTGCTTACTACTGTGTCAGCAAAATGACATGCAAAGTAAATAATGGTCTGAATAATATGCTCTCTTTTTTGTAGCAATCTAGTGTTTGCAGAGCTGGTCTACATGCTGGTGTCATAGATAATGATGGAGGATGGATGGATGTAACAAGGCAAGGAAGAAAGGACTTTTTCATCAAATCCAACAAGAATGGAGTACCATCTCTAGGGTGAGACAGTAATATTTAGAATTTATACTGATAATATTTGATTGTGATATTGGTAAAAAAAAAAAAAAAAGTACTAAAAATAGGGGGAAATAATGTGGTCTAATGTCATGTTGTGTGTGTTTTCCCTTGACAGAAAATATCAGAGTGCTAATTCCTTCACAGTTTCCAGAGTAGCAGGTATGTGTGACATCTACTAACAACGATGTGACACTTTAATTATGATGTGTTACATTTCATATGAAATTACACATGATTAGCTGTGCTGGAAAACGCTGTATTTCTGTCTTGCAGTCATAGCCATCACATGTGAAACCACAGTGGCACAGCTGTGTCCATACCAAAAGCCTGCAAAACATTGCCCGAGGTACAAACCTGGCTGTATGTCTGACTGCACGTCAATCTCCTTATTAACTCAAGGTCCCCACCTTCATGTAAATTTATCCATATTCAACTGTTCCCTTTTTAGATTATTCTGCCCGAGAAACTGTTTAGAAGAGAACCCGCACATATCCAGAGTAATTGGCACCACAATATACTCTGATGTAAGTCTCTCTTTTTGAATTTAAATGAGTAAAACCTTTTCACCATTCAGGTCATCACAGAACTGAATCAGCCTTTCTCAGATATTATCTTTCTTCTTGCATTGCTCCTGCAGAAGTCCAGTGTATGCCGGGCAGCGGTCCATGCTGGAGTCATCAAGAACGATGTGGGTGGCTACATCGATGTGATGCCAGTGGACAAGCGGAAACACTACATTGCCTCATATCAAAATGGCATTGTCTCTGAAAGGTATGGGACGTCTCATGGCTAATCTCCTAAATACTAAGCTGACCTATATGTTTCAGGCTGGAATGTAAAACATGCTGATTTCCATTGCCGTGTGCATATTTAGTGTAACTTGGGGTTTTTTTCTTTTTTGTTTTTTCTTAAAGGGACGTATCATGCACATTTCCAGGCCCATATTTATATTCTGGGGCTCTATTGGAATATCTTTGCATGATTTACTGTTAAAAAACGTATTTATCTTATACTCACCCTTTATGCAGCCCTTCAGTTCAGCCTCTGTCTGAAACAGGCCGTTTTAGCTCCAGTCTCTTTAAGGCCCCCTCCTGATGAGCCCACTCTGTTCTGACTGGTTAGCTGTTGGAAGCTGCATCTTGGCAGACTCCTGGCGGTTTCCGATGCTACGTAATCAAACAAGAGCAGTTGGATTTCACCTATTTTTCTTGTTCTTTACTTGAAATGGAAACTACTCCCATAATCCAATCTGAAATATGTAAGTGGACAATGCAAACAACCCATGAAACAACCTTAGCAACAAAGGCTATGGAATGGACGGCAATATCTGGGCATGTGCAATCAGCAGAGGTCGAAACACAGTCCTATAAACAATAACACAAAATCCTCAAACAGAATAGTGTAAAAACACAAAATACATTTAACATCAGAGGGTTTCGGGTATACTGGAATTGAATTAACTTAGTGAGATTTATGGTCCTACATCAGTATTCTCTCTTAAATCTTGGGTAGAAAGTGAAGGGGTTAATTTGCTGGGGCATAGAGAGGAGGAGTGAGAAATCAATGGCTTTCAGGTAGAGAGAAATTTATCCACTCTGCCCTCCCTTGTGGACCTAATCTTTTCAAGATGCAGGCAGTTCATTACATCTCTCATGCAGTGCACAAGGGAGGGTGATTAGCATGCTTCTAGTTTAAAATAATTAATTGCTTGGCAATCAGAGTAGAGAAGATGAGTGCATCTTTACGTAATTCTGGGAGGGGTTTGTTTTTGTTTTTTTTGGTTGTGAGCCAAAAAGGGCAACAACCGGACAAAGGTCCAAAGCTTAATCTAGTGGCTCATATAAAGGAAATGCCAGGATGAATGCAGAGCAGGGAAAAGCCAAAACATATGCACTGAGGAAGCAGAATCCTACCAGCATCTATCACAAACCAGATCAATATTGGTTAAAATTGTAGACAGTTCTAGCTTAGTCCAACCAATATCATTGAAGAAATGAAGATGGATATAGACAAGAAGAAGGATTCTGGATGGAGTCTGCCTTAGACTCTTCCTTTTCTTTTTGTGAAAACACATACTTCAAATTAGTCCCCAACTGCTCTCACGTAACACATTGGAGAAGGAAGGGAAGTGAAAATTGGGTCATGCAGAAGAGAATAGAAACAACTTCTTATGCATGTACATTATAGTTCAGTGCTTTGTCTGGTTATGTTTAGGTGGATGTTAAATAAATTGTATAAAAGGTGTACTTTTGTAAGACAAAAACTTGATTATGTGATATATCTGAAAATACATGCCTTAGGCATTTAAAAATGTGATTTTTGGTTACAGGTGTACCCTTGCACAACCAGATTTTTGATATTGATATACTATGATATTTAAGAATGGAAAAAGCTATTTGAGAACTCAGTCAATGCACATACCACACCTATCAGCAAAGTTTTAGATGATGGATAGTTAATAATAGTTTCAGATGACTTGCTGTCTCATCAAACTCTTGAACCTTGAAGTAAAAGGATGGAAAATAGGCTTTGGAAGGCTTTGAGTGTGTTCGTTCAGGCAGTACTTGTAACTTAAAATGTAAAACATCTGAGCTGTCACCATTTACGGAGTGTTTTATTGCTCTAATACAGTAAGAGAGGGCGTCAATTATGGGGACCATAATGGGCTTTCCCCATCTGAACCCGTGCACAGGTCAAATCACCGACGCCATACAGGTCACATCGACAATGTACAGTAAGATGCAGTTTATTAACTCCCATGTGTTGTTGATTTACAGGTAATTATACTTTACTTGATGCCATTTTAAAAAAGGCACACAAAGCAGGACTTAGAGACACATTTACAGGGAACAGTCAACTCTTGCTTAACTGAGTTCATAATCAGAGACAGCAGCAAACTTAGAATAAATGACCTGAAGCACAAGGTTTTCAAAGAGAGAAACGAATCATCGGCATAGAGGTATATTTTTGGTAATATCACCCCATCTTTTTTCTGTGTATGCTTCAAAGAGGAGGGGTGCGAATAGACAACCCTGTTCGGTGCCACGTGCGAACACAGAGTAGGAAATGAGAGATATCATTGGTTTGTACGGAGGCTGTTGGAATGTTAAGAAGCTTAACCCAGGCAATAAAGAATTCACCCAACCCAAATATATCCAGAGTGTAAAAAAGTCTTGCACTCTGCTTAGTCACATAGCTCCTCTGCCTTAAGAAAATGAAGTAGCCTTCATTCGAATTTTTGAGTTAGAAGATAAATTAATAATGTTGGATGACAGACTGATATTGAAGAACGCAGTATTTTAAATCAAGCCTTTGGTCGGTATGATTTGTTTTTGGCAGGATGTAATAAAACTTATGAGCCAAGATTTTAGTGACGACTTTGGCAATATTGGGGCAGAGACTAACCTATAACTGTCACGGTAAAGTAGATGTCTGTCACCATAATCATTCAAAAGTTCAAAATTATTCCTACATAATGAGTCCTCAGTGACTGAAAGGGACTGTTAACAAAGAGGGGAGCTTGTGATTGCCCAGGAAAAGACTTTGCTGATGCTAATACAGTGAGAACATGTCTTGAATCCATGCTGTACCAGTACAACAGCATTAAGGTTACAGGTCAGTACCAGCCTCTGTTTAAAGCTAACGTGACCCATATACTGTATAGTCTGTTCCATTTATTTATAGACATTAAATTACACCAACTTTGGATTGTTCTATTGTCTACAGAATGACTGTTGTTAACATGACCTGTGCAGAGGACAGACACACACAGTCTCATTCATTATAGCCTGCCATCTCTCTTTCTGCCCTCTCTGTCTTTCCTTGTCTCTCTCCACTACATTTATCTTTGTCACAATGCTGAGAGGCTTGACGTCTGTTAGTATCTGCCCATCATTTATCTGTCTCTTTTTACTTCACAACATGTCTGTCTTTGTTGGATTAACACATGAAGTCCCTTGTGTTTGTGTAGAAATAGTGGTTTATCTGTTTTCTCAGGGAACTTCAGCCTCTATCTGTTTGTGTCCTATCTGTCATCAGAGTGTCAGACGACACACTGACGTGGACATTTCGCCGTAAAACCTGAAATCTATCTGTTTGTGTGTGTCTGTCATACATCTTTCTGCAAAAGGCCGGGACATATTCTGTATCTGACACATGCCGCACTCAGACTGACTCTCCCTCTTTTTTCTTTCTTTCCCCACAGTCTTCAAAATCCTCCTGGAGGGAAGGCGTTCCGGGTGTTTGCTGTGATTTGAGTGCCCCAGAGGGCGGCTTCACCAAACAGAAAGCGCACTTGGGCCTGTGAATAGGCAGTAATCAAGCCCTGTTGTCAAACTCAATGACTGAAATGTTTCTGGCTTTGCTACACTCCAGGGGTTAGAGGTCGTCTCCATGACAGCATAAACCGAGCAACAAAAACTTGACACATACACAATGAGAACCTGTCTGGACTCACTTGCATGGAGTTTTCAATTTGTCATCTTTAGTGGGAAATTTTATAAACTGTAAATATCTTGGAATGGTTCACTAATATTTTGTTTTGTACATATTTGTCAATAGTATTACATTTGTTTTATCTTTGTGCCATGCCTGCCTTTTTAACAAATAGCTGTGTATGAATACTGATTATAAAAGTCCTATGATAAAACATTTTAATGGCACTTAAGGATGAATTTTGTTTTTATTGTCTGGCACATTTTTACTGGTGCTCTGGGAAGGGGTCATGTCATATTTTGTACTTTTTTAATGATTGGGGAACAAATTGTTGCATTTATTTTTATATGATTATGCTTATTATATATATCAATATGATGTATAAAGGATGCTGCTATATGTTTTTCTATTGTTATTGTAATTTCCAGTGTGATGGTTTTATTTGTTTGTCAGATAATGAGGTTTAGTTAAAACTCCCTGCAGGTCGGGAAGTAGTACACTCAACCTTCACAGTTATCATTCTCAAAACAAAACCTTTATGTCTGACTTCATCATGAATTTCATTTGGATGTCTGAACCCAAAGCTGTTTTAGGTAATGAATGGTCATCTCCCTGTAACATTGATGAACAGAAACAACAATATGCTACAGTTTTATTTTATACAGTATCAACAAATATACCAGCTCTCAGCTTTCTTTAATCTGCCATCATTATAATGGGCAATTAAATGTATTTTTGTTTCTGTTTCTCTGTGCATCATATATATTTTCCTACCCCGGGTTTTGTGGAAGTGTTCATTTTGCAATAAAATATTACGTCCACCACAATGCTTGTGTCGTTAATGCACTCACAAAGTCTATTTGATATTTCCAAGATTCATAGGCTGAAAGCATTTCACATTTTAACTATGTAAATTTTACAATATATTGTAACTGATTCATTATAAGGTTTTATTATCATAATTAATAATTAATGTTCTGCAATTCAACTTGCCTTTAAAACATCCATTGTGCTATATTACAATAAAGTACTCCAAGTGCTTTCCCCAAAATTGTAATTATATGAAATGTAACATCTATATTATGATACTATTTGATTTCCTGCTGTAAATCTGCGGTGACGGGGTTGGTGCTGCACATTTATTCCTATTCTTGAGGATTTCTTTAGAAGTAACATGATCATAACTCAGACATATGTTTACTTGTAATGATTTATCCTAGCCTCTCAGACACCACAGTGCCTTAGATTAATTTCACCCTGCACATACTCAAAGATCTGGGATGAAATGAAAAAGAACTTGTAAATAATATTTTTAAGTTGCAGACTTTGACAGGAAAAGCTCTCTTGATAGTCTACAAATGAAAAAGATACAAAAAACAAATCTTAAACTGGCTAAATATTGGCAGTCTGAAACTGGCAAACCATGTAGACAGATGGATGTCAGCGGTCCTTGAACAGTTCATCTGATATGGGTCATAATACCTTCATATTAAAACTGAAAATCTGCGCTAAAACCTCATAGCCAATGAGTCATTTCACATTTGCTCTAACCCAATGGATAAGCACTCTGAGCCAAGACACCAAAGATCAAAGTACCTCAGGGAGCTACTGAAGTGGTAGGTTTTGTGGGTTGGATGAAGAATAACTGCTTCTCAACTGAACCCAATCCCCTATACTTGCTCTACTTGTGGGAGAGGCCTGCACAACTTACATGAAAGTCTCTCAGGATGTGGCACCCCCTGCTAACTCTCAGTATCAATACTGGTTATTCATTCAAACCGTGGTGAGCGGAAGTGTTTCATTTTAAATGTCCCAGCTTTCCTCTTAGGCTCTGTCACCAGGGAGTGCAGTCACTCCTCATTTGCTTCTGAGCAGCAATGGAGCGAAATGACCAATCCATAATGGGTTCCACCATATCCATGTCTGACAGTGTTATGATGTCTGGAGGGCTGCAATGGGTTGTGACTTGAGCTGCCAGTCTTTGTTATTAGCCAGACAAGTGCTACTAAATCTTACATGATGGGTCGAAATATACAGTTACTGGCCCGGTGACACTGATGTCACACAATATAAATGCAATCTTGTTAAATGAATTTTGTGGGGGAATTGTAATTACATATCTATCTGCATTAACAGATCTCATTGCACATGTGGGAAAACACATGCAACATGCACACTGACCCTCGCAACATAGGGAAAACATCTTAGTGAAGACAAATCAGGTTAAAAGGTGTGTGTGTGTGTGTATGAAGGTCTGAAGGAGGTTGACTACTAAAGAACACACTCATGTACAGTACGTGCCCGCACACATGCACACACTCATTCACGCTCTGACACATCATGTTTAGCTTAAACCCGACCACTTGTGATTGGCTGAGCTGTGCAGGAGAAAGGGCTGCGGAGTGATTGATAGGCCGTCCGTGTGCGCCAAAGTCCTGTGAGAGGAAAAAAGAGGCATACATCAGACAGGTGTCAAAATTCACAGCAGGGTGTGGTGATAGGTGGCATTCAGAGGCTCTGAAGAATGAAAGGCAAGAGGACAAGGAGGAGAGTGAAAGGGAGAAAATGGGGGACAGAAGAAAGGGCAGAGAGATAACCTGACAGCTGGAGAAAACAGCGTGATGTTTTGACTCTCAGACACCTTCATGAGCATTGGAATAACATCTGCAGAATTTCTCATCTTTTCCTAACTTCTTAAGTTCATGAAAACAATACGAAACTCGAGTTTTGCATGAACAGGTTTAGCTGAATCATGTGATTAAAAAAGACTGCTTGACTTCAAATAATTAAGGAAGACATATGATCTAATAGTGATAGATTGTTGTATGCTTTCATACACTAACCATCCAGACAAGGGGTGCATTAAGAGCAAACTGACAGAGGCCCTGTTCACACCTAGCATTAACATAGTATTAGGTCATCCGATCACAAGTGGACAGCTCTAAGTACGTCACTTTACACCTAGCATTGGAATGCATCTCCACATGCGAGTGACCACTTGTGATCGGATCTCACTTCCCTGCTCTATATGCAATTAAACATGTACAGCATTTCTGTTTGCAAAGACCAAATGCGTTGTTGTTTTTAACCAGCAGGAGGCAGCAATGCTCTTCCCATGCCTAGTCTGCCAGAAATTAAAAGAAGAAAAAGTTTGCGAAGTTTGCCCAAATGTCAATCAGACAACGTGATTTGTGTGTACTCCATCCACAAGAATTTTGCCTGTTGTTTCGCACTTTAATATGATGCCGTTGGCACGCAAATGAGTACGTATTTCTGCTTATGCAGACGACGTCATTTGAGTAGGCCATCCTTCAGTGTGGCCCAGAGCACATTTGTGTACAGACTGCTAAAAGAATGTGGCCATATGCAGCCCAGACCACCTCCGAATGTGTTCTAAGCAATCGGACCTCAATGCGTCCTCAATGTGTCTTGGGTGCATTCACACCTGTACTTAGAGCTGTCCACTTGTGATCGGATCACCCAAGACGCATTTTAATGTCAGATGTGAACAGGGCCAGAGCGACAGCCACAGGCCTATTAAGACCGAGGAGACTGAATGCCGTGAAGACAGATGGGATGAAAGACAAGCTCGCAGCTAGCAGGGTCTGCATGGTGCCACCAGTGTTTTCAGACTGTCGTTTAAAATAAGGAAGGCCATTAATAACCTCCTCACTGTGCTCTGCTCAGCTGCAGTCTGGCGCGTCTTGCAGAGCTAAATGTGGCGCTGCATGGCAGCCGACTGGCAGACTGTGTCAAAGAGACCATATATACCTGAGGAGAGGGAAAAAGAGAGGGAGGCAGGCAGACAGAGTTTGTATGTGGTTCTGCATTTGTCTGTGCTGTATATGTGTGCGTGTATGTGTGTGTGTGTGCAAGTGCTGTATGTTTGGGTTTAATTGTATTGCTCATGTTGGATGCTGCTCTTTTCGCTTACTCACCTGTTTGTTTATGTGCTATGTGCGTGCCGCCTGTCCTACTGTGGTTGGATGGGAATCAGATAGCAGTGATGCAGTCAAGGAAGCCGTCAGCACCGAGGTGAAAAGTTATGGTTGCCAGTGGTAATGACTGTGTTCCTTCTTGTCAAACCTTTACTTTGGCAGATGAACAAAACATAAAATTTGACAGGGAGTGGGTTTTTTCCCCCCATGATCCAAAAATATTACATGTATATAGCCACACTGTGAATGTGTTTTTGCAAAAGATGGAGTGGGTACTTTGGTGGAGAAAGAAATAAGCTTTTCCTGAGTGGGTGACTCACATAATTATTGAGTTATTTTAGGCCTGTAGGCTTTTAAAACAAACCTCTGACAAATCTTAGACATTTGATTTAACCATTCATTACCAACTGGCTCTCCTGTGACCAACCCACCCAACTACTTGACTGAAATTGAAAATCTTATAGCATGCATTTAAATTGCTGCTTCAGCCCGTTCAGTTGGGGAATTATAGTGGAATACCAGATATCCAAATTGATACTTGGAATGTGCCAGTCAGCGGGACAACACATGGGGCCATGCGTGCTTAAAGATTTGTTGAAGGTTTTTGTGCATGTTTTTTGACTATGCTCAATTATAGCATGATTCTTCTTTAAAACACTAATTATTCCACCTGAAAAAAAATGTCATCTTTAAACTTGTGTCCTACCGTAGAAAATGTTCAAGACCTTTCGAGACACAGAACAATAGATGCCAAAGCTACATGGTTTCCTTACTGGACTATTTTACTGAAGTGCAACCAGTGTGACATGAATGCCTATGGTATGCAAATATAATCTGTAATGAGAACCTTGAGTGATGCGAATCCAGTCCTGAAACAAAATTGTGCTATTTGAGAAAGAAGTTAAAGCACTTACACGATGTCAACAGCTCAGACTTGGCCACTGCACTCTACCAGGTGAACTGCGGAATTGAGGAAGCTTTAACAGATCAAATAGTTCCTCTGCCTTCATGTCCAACTAGGGGCGGATCCGAATCCGGTATTCGACAAAGCACAAATAGTGGGATTTACGAATATTTATTTCATACAAATATTTAAAAAATCATTTGTTTTCATGAAGAAAAAAAAAACACGTCAAATAGCTGATTTTCCTCATGTGAGTGCGGTGAGTATTTGTGCTCTTTCTGCTTGTGCTGACGTGACACTGAATGGAGCGTGTGTGTGTGTGTGTGTGTAGCTGCTAATCTGAATATAATAAACAAAAAACATAAACAATATGGGATAATTTCAGAATACAAGACAGTCTCAAACTTGGAAGCATACCACAAGTCGACCCTCAGGAAAATCTTCCAGCAAAACTGCAAATGTGTTTGTTTGTTTGACAGCATTGTTGTCGGCTTGGTTAAAAAAAAACTATGATTGTATTTCCCCTGAATGGCTGTCCAGAGCTAACGGTTGCTAACGTTTAGTTCGCTGCCAACTGAGATTGCTGCTAACTGACAATTTGTCTTGACATGTTGGCGCCAGCGATATGTTGGTGATTTAAACTTATTTTTCTATCACAATCTCAGTGTGACACGTTTCCCAGTATGAGCTAATGCTGTTTTCTCTGTTTTGATAATGGGAATGCAGAGGAAATTGTGTTTTGTTCTGCTATTTAGCTAATTGTAGCTCATGGCAATATAGATTAGCTTGCACCTGTTTTTGAGCTTTAACAATAGATAGTGAGTGTATCCTTATAGCTGTCTTCTTTTCAAAACAGTAACACTGTGTGTGTGTGTGTGTGTGTGTGTTAGTGTGTGGGTATGTATGTGCACGTCACTGCGCACAGTAACGTTAAATGTTAGCCTATGCAATGCATATATTCACAATGTTCACAAAGGCATTTATTAGTTTAGAGTTTAGTTTATTGGTTTGAGTGTGGATTAGGAAATGAATGTTAGTTTTAAAATGATTTTCTTTTCAATGATGTTTATGGTTATATGTGTTTATTGCTGGGTTTATGAAAATATTACATTTAAGCATTCATAATTATTATAATGGATTATTGAAGAACACTTATGCTAAAATTAGAAATGCAATAAAAACAAAAACAGGATCACTGTGCCTGTTTCCACTTTTATTCAAATACAAATATAAATACAAATAATTTTGCTGCCTCAACAAATACAAATACAAATACAAATACTGGGCTCTCTGCACATCCCTATGTCCAACACAAATAAATGGAGCTTTCAGAGAGAAAAGCTTCCTATGTTTGATAGAAAATTAAGAAACATTTGAGCTTTTGCTGCTGCAAGATTATTTTGTTTATGTATACTCAGATGAGTAGAAAGCTCAATTAAAAACATCTGGTAAATACTCCTTACAGGGTATGCTAAACACACTATTGTGCATCTACATTTTTAAATGTTAGCTGTTGTGCAATCTCTTAATGTCTTCTTGTCTTTTGTACAGACATTTCTATATGCACACAATGATTTAATGATGAGCATACAATTATTTTACCTCGAAGGGCAACAGGCATAAAAATACTGCACATCAGAGAAATTATTGTCAGCGTTTTGCACACATTAGACACCAATACTGACATTTGTGTCTGTATAAATGGGTGCCAGTGAAGCAATTTTATGCTCAGGATGCAGATGTGGGCCACATGTAAAAGCCTTTCTAAAACAAGCACTGTGGAATAGGGAAAGTTGTGCTTACAGTACCTCTCCAGGAGGGGCTGGCTGCCTCCCAGACTGCTCTGCTGTTAGATCTGCCCCTCAGAATAAATAATGACAAGTCCTCATCATCTGGACACTTAAAGAAACTAAATCATATCTTTTCTCTGGAGGACTGTGCGTGATTTATTGAAGTATCTCTGGATGCTTCAGCGGATCAATGTTTTATAGCAGCCTCACTTTTACAGGGTATATTTCTACAAGTCAGCTGTCTAAATGGGCAGAGGCTGTGTGTTTATCCTCCAGATGTGGGTCAGTTGAGATTGTGTTAATAATAACAGGAAATTGACTGAGATTCAAAGAACCCTGCCTATCCAAGGCGCAATCAGACGACCTGCGTGTAAAACAAACACTTGTTTGCAAAGGAAAGGAAAATAAACGTTGGGAAAGATCTGGAACGTAGATGCTTGGCAGGACAACAAGGAACAGTCTGAAGAGCTACATACAGCTGAATATCATGGCCAGACAATGCATGGCAGATGGGCACACACACTCCTTTGCAGTCAGACATAATACAAGAAAAAGGAAGTGGGAGAGTCTTGGGCCAAGGCCTAGAGGGCCCAGGGGTAGTGGAAGAGGAGCACAGCATGAAAAATGAAAAAGGAAAACTCATGAAAAACTACAGTTCATAGTAAGCTACATCAAAAGGAATCCCAAAATAAGTTTGTTTACAAGTTTTTGCGTGAGTCATCAAAAACTATTCCTTTTGTAGCTGACTGCAACACATAGTACAGTAGACAGACTTATAAGCAGTGGGCGATATACCAAACACAATTCAATGACAGAAGTGTACAACTGTATTTATATTGGGATCATGGTCAGGGAGCATAGAGTGCAAAATATAAAGAGCCTGCACGAATCAGGCGCCGGCGATGGGCCGCAAAATCATGGAGGAGGCTGCCCCTGGACTCTGACGTCATCAGTGACCTTTCGTGTATTTACAGAGGAGGTTTGATTTCCACTCTTTTTCCATGCTCACACATGAGCCGTTGTGAAGCGGGTCCTGGAGGTAAAAGAGTAGCTTTGTCCCGTCCTGGATGGTGAGCACTGGAGTCATGTGCTTCTGCCAATCCCGAAGAAGGGCCCACAAGCCACGGCCATTGAGAAAAGCACAAGCATCACCTGTTTTATATTAAATCTGTCAGATTAAATAAGGAAGCCAATAACCTGCAGCACTCGAGGTGGCGTTTTAGCCAAATTTGAACCTCTCCTCTACTAATCACGCTTGTTAAAGCTGTTTTTAAACACGGTAAAGGAACAGAGCAGACACACTTTGCAAAGAAATTCTCAAATCTGCACCTGACCAACTGATGTACTGTTATATTAAATGAGATGTGCAGTTATAAAAATGTCTTCTTCTGTATGAACAAACCACAAAGTGTCTTAATTTGGAGTAATGCAACTTGTGTAGGTTTAAAATGAATATGACAACGCACTTGGTTTACAACAGTGATTTTTGCTTTGTCCGTTGTACAGCTTATATGTTGCACTTCGCCACTACCAAATGAAGATTTTGGCTATTGAAGTATTGTGATCTCATTATCATACAGAAGAAACATGAAGACATTAAATAGCCCTCTCAAACTGCTCCTTCTAACGCTGCAGACAATATTGCCCTCTACAGGGCATACATATTAGTCACGCTTGTCTGTCTCCTCTGAGGTTTTCTTTTTTTTCTTCTTTTGGGGAGGGGGGTGAGAAGAAGAGACACAGCGCCACATGTGATGAATGAGTAATGACAGTGTGGAGAGAGTGTGAGGATCAGGGGCTGCAGGGGTGGCACACTGAGGAGAGAGACTGTCCTGCAACCTTAAGACCTTGCTTCACACCTTCTTAACACATCCTTTAGCGACTAACTTCACGTGTGTTCTTCTGTTGTTGTTTCCAACCTTTGACCTCACTGTGGAGCACTTGTTAACGAAGCAGATAAAGATGGTGAGGAGATAAATCAATCTAATATCTGTAACAAACATTTCCAGTATTATAACTCAAATCAATGTGTTGACAACAAAAATGATAACTTTTAAATAACGTGAAATTTAATTTAAAATGATTAAGAAGACTAAACAGAACTCCAAAAGAGCTGATATGAATTAATTAAGGAACACAGGCTCTAATTTATCAAGTGTCTCAGAGCATGAAAGATGATTAAAATGAATGAGATGGCCGCATAAAGGACCTGGTCAGTGATCCAAGTCCAGCCACTCCTTCACTTAAAAAGTTGATGAATTCAGTCTGTGGTCTCCAAATTAGCTGTGTGGTGAGAAAAAAAAGAAGTGTAGAAAGATGAAGGAAAAACAGGCGTCTCATCACTCTTGTGGGAGTGGAGAGAGGCACCTATTTTACTCCTCTATCTTCCAAGAGGAGATGAGTGTGATGAACTGTGGATTCAGCCTCCCCCGACTGCTTCTGTGAGAAATGCCACAGCAGCAGATCAGCTAAGTCTCCAGAGATCAGGCCCAGGGTTCAGCCTCGCTGTGACACGAGATGGACCCCAATTTAGGACACAAAGACTTGGTCAAACCAGCAGGAGGTATAGCCTTTCCCTGGGAATGATCTGTTCCTTTTCTATTCATTGTATCTATGTGCTCTTACCTCTCTTCTTCCTATTTTTGTAGTTTCCCCTTTGCTTCACCCTCATCTGTCTCTTTCCTCACTCACTTTCCTTAACAGCTTTGCACTCTCTTGCCTCAGTACCATCATTAGTATACCCACAGACTAAAGTTCTAAAGTTCAATTTCTGACTCATGCACTCATTTACAATTACAATTATGAGGCTTAGAATGCAAATATACACTTTTGTGCATATTTTCATTTTAGATGGCTGAAATTTAAAACGGACAATCGTGAAAGGTGTATCCGATGGATTACCTTGCAAAATTAATTTGCACAAGCAGACATGCTGCTGCATATTGAATCTTATCCTCAGCTCTTCTGATAAAAATTTTTTTTTGGTTAATTTGGTAATGCGAGGAACCCTTGTAATAGGCTTATACGCTCCACTTAGAACACTCCCCTCATCTGTGATTGAAGTAAAGGACCCTCTCAAATCGCGCACTCTGACGATTCACCTTCTAGAGAAGGACAGAGGGGCCCTCCAACCACTTCTACTCTTAACTGTTATGGAGTAAATCACAAACATGTCATGGCTGGATCCTCTGGGACTACATACAACCTTAGCTGTCCTATATTGTGTGACTAACCAATGTCCTCATTGCATGGCCAAGGACCCACTGAGCCCAGAACAGCTCACATCTCTTATACTGAAAAATGGGGGATTTTTTTCCCTTTCCACACTAGCTTTGCCCCTCCAGGCATTGACATTTAATCAAACCCAAATCCCATTGTGCCTATTAACATATCAGGCTGATACGGGTTGCTGTAAAAAGCTTGAGTACAGGAACCCCGAGCAGAACATTACCATAACTCTGCCTGTGTGATCTCTTTCTCTCTCCTCCGCCCACATGTAAAAATGCTTACCTGGCAAACAACTAAGCATGGAGAGTCATCGCTCCCTCTCACACTCTCCTCCTTCCACTCTTTCACCCCAGTTTATCTTTTTAGAACGTGTTAATTATTTAGCTGTTTGTGCTTGTGAATGTTTGCCAAATCGCACATCGAGACAAACTAAGCAACTAATGCAAAGGCAATTTTAATATTTCACCAGACCATCAAAACGATCTTGAGTTTGTTTTTTGTCCTGGCTGTGACTGAATAAGCAATTCAGGGTACTTTTTAGGAATGCTTAGTGCTAAAATGGATGGCTTGGTTTCTCTACGAGCAGCTCAGTCTTTCTAATATTAATCATTATAGATGTGAAGGGAGTTGGATAAGTGATGCAGAACGTCTGTGAAAAATGGTGATGATTATGAGGTCAATACCTGATAAATTGCCATATTGGATAAGAGTTGTTTCACACAGCTCAGCAGATATTGGCTGGTTCGCTCGTGACCTTGGAGAAGGTCTCGCTGCTCTTGAGCAAGTCTCCCCACATCTGACCTTGCTGGCAGCCGCTCATGTATGTCAGTGCCATATGTTGGTTTGTGTGGTGGCCTACACGCTGAGCGTGGAGCCTCTCTACCTGACACCAACTGAGGCCAAACTGGTTGTTAGTCTTGTATCACAGCAGGCAATTACTCCCTGAAAACTAGGACAGTTCTTGGTAATGACAGTCACCAGAGCACAATATTTAATGCAATGAAAAGACATTGCTGCTGTCAGCGTTGTTTTCTTAGAGTGAGCATGACAAGGCGATGGGAATGGAACAGGGCCATGTTGTACAAAGAGGATTATGAAGACAAAACAACATTGACAAGTCTGAAATTTGAGCACACTTCAAGAGAGATATGAAGACTATCAAAGTCAAGCTGTTTGTTGGAGGGATGGTAGCATGCTGTTTTGTGAGCCCATGTGAGTGTGATGAACACGGCGGAAAATACACACTTAGAGGTAGACTGAGTTCTACCTCTGGACTCGTAAGCTGACACTTGACAGAATAGCACTTCTCAAAGTGGCAGCCATCTATGCCACGCAGAACAAAGCAGAAGATATTTCTTTCAGTGGAAAAATAACTAATAAATAAATTAATGTGAGCAATAGGATAATTGCGAGATACAAAAGACGGGCTGTGTCGGAACATGTGTCCTCTTTTATAAAAGGAAATCTGTTTTCTGATATTACCACATGAATCTAAGATGCTTTCTTAGATTGAAAAGTGTAAAATAAAGGAATCTGTGAGGCGGCACTCTGCTGATCTTCACTTAATCATATAGTTGTTTATATAACTCTGTTACATAAGCCATTTTTCTTCTCTACATTTTAATCAACATAAGTAATGGCAGCCTCTCATATCAATATACCTGAGCCATCTGCTGTCTAATACCAAGGATTTCACTCTCTGCGATTGCACAACCCCGAGCTGCGCCTCTCGCTACATCCCGATCAGGATTTGGCAGGGATCAAAATTTGTTTCTTTGCTTTTTATTGTCAGTGCTTTTTGATTTCCAATCCCCAGCATTGTATCTACACAAGCTGCAGGCAGTGGCCGTGTGCTTTATACAGTGTCGTTTCCTTAGAATTTTATTTGATCACTTTAATAGGGCACTGGACTATCTGGTTTTATTATTCAACAAATCAAGCAACATCAATTCAAGGCCACCTAATAATGACAAAACATGGTGCTCACACACTGGCAATCTAAAATTGTATTTCCTTATTAGCAGGCTGTCTGGTGAAAAATATGGAAATTATATTCATACTGAGACAGGTAATAACCAAAAGGGAAGGTACAAAGTGTGTTGCAAATTAAGCTCTGGTGTACATTTGCATATTTTCTTGAAACATATTGTTGGTTGGTGGTGGTGATGGGGAGTCTGGGAGTTGGGAATGGTTACCTCATATTTGAAAAGTTGCATAAAAGTTCACTGAACAAGTAGTCTTACTTGACATGTTGAGTGTTATAAATGGTTGACACAAAACCTGCTTATGTGTGATTTTAATGATCAAAAGGATGAATGACCACATGTGCCCATGCTGTGTGTTATAGTTCTTGCTTTTACTGTATAGGTTTTAAAAAAACACTCAAATTATGCTGCTTTTGACAAGTTAGTGCTAATGTGTCCTATTAACCCTGTACTACCATGCAGAATCAAGTTATTGTCTACTCATTATTGATCATTCACATTCAGTCTTGTGTCTAAAAATATTAGGGCTGCAACTAATGATTATTTAGTCTGCTGATGATGTTCTTGATCATGGCTGGAGCCACCAAATATATTGGCTTGATAAAATAATTTAAACATATAATTAATTATTAAAATAATTGTCAATTAATTAACTGCCACTCTGTTAATCAACAAATTGTTTGAGCTTGAAAAACATGAAAATAAGAGCTGAGATAATATTACAAGGTCGAGAACAAAAAAGTTAAAAAAAAAAAAAAATACAATGATCATGTAGCTATATTCTTTCCTAATAAACAATGATCTAATAGCCAAATTCTTAGGTGACTGATAATCTTAGGGTCTCAAACAGCAAACAAATTATTTCTCTTGTTAAAGTGAGAGTTAAAGAGAGCCTATGTAACTCTGGCTGACCACTAATGCTAAAACATAGCGTCAGAGTAGCACAGGTAGAGGAGTCAACTTATGCGATGTCAGTAGAGCAATATCTAAAAATTGCTAACATTAGCAACATTAGCCACCGTAGGTCAACTGTCAAAAAGTAGACTAATGTAGAAACAAAGCCCATAGGGTATTAAATTGAAC
Source organism: Thunnus thynnus (assembly GCF_963924715.1). Taxonomy (NCBI): domain Eukaryota; kingdom Metazoa; phylum Chordata; class Actinopteri; order Scombriformes; family Scombridae; genus Thunnus; species Thunnus thynnus. The sequence continues at coordinate 14,476,146 of NC_089537.1, forward strand.
AAAGATGTGTTTAACTGCTGTTGAATTCTATTTTTTTCATTTGTAGAGGAGGAATATTATTTCGTCATTCAAATAGCCAGTGTCACTTTTAATATAGGCTATACAATAATGTATATATATATTAAAAATCCTCTCCAGACATGTATTAAGACATATAGACATACTCTGCTTGGAACAATGATGCGTGCCTGATTTGTTTTCTCCACAAAAAAAAAAGGTATAATTACCATGTCAAAATCCTTAAAGTGGCATCTACTTCATCTCCCTCATTAAAAATTCCAGAATTTATGAATATGTAAATATATTTAATTCAAGAAGTTGAACTGCTGGACACAAGGTATCTCCTACTTTACCGTAAAGTCCATTTTCAGTGTTTGTAAACTGGAGGCCTCAAGTTTCCACATCACACTTGTTTAGGTTGCATACTGTGCCAGGATTGGTTTCCAAACAAGTTGTGATGTCACAAATCCTGCTCATAGGCCCACTTCCTAAAAAAATTAGATTTTCTATGAACACAGAGAAACTTACCCGTTTCCGCAGATGAATGTGAAAACAGTCTTCCAATGTCAAACTATGCACATACATCATTCTTCACAGTGACACTCAAACATCTAACAGTAGTCACAAGAAGACAAAGTCTGTTTTTAAGTATATTTTAATTGGCTTGTTATTTAATTCAAGAGATATGACGATGACTAACTTTTCCATTGACTCTCTTTTTAGTCGTTTTCATTATCACCCCAGCTATAATAGGCTGTACATTTTAGAATCACAGTAAATGCTAAAAAAAAAAAAAAAAAGTGGCTATAAAGAATAAAAAGAGACAAACAACAAAATTCAAGTATGAGAATGTGTGTTTTAAGTTGTGTATTTTTGACGTGGAGGAAGAAAAAAAAAAAAAAGAAATCAAGCACCCCCGTGGATTTAATGACACCCCTCCCACCCTCAGCAGCAGTTATCCCCCACCCCCTCCCGGTTTCAGGGATGGTGTGGTCCAGGAAGCGCGCCTCTCCTCTGCTCTCCTCTCCTCTCTCCTCTCCGGCTCCACTCAATCAGCTGACGAATGGTATCTCCCTCCTCTCCCGGATGGATCGCGCCGCTGAAGCCGGGCAGCCTGAGCGCTGACACAGGAGCAGGTTGCCCACCGCCCGCTCTTCTCCCGCTGGATGTCTGACCGACCGAGCCTCAAGTAGAAGATTTCGCTTCACGTAAAAGAAAGAGAGAGCTTTCTTTACAGGAAGCTACCCGCCTCACCATGGCTTCCAACTTCAACGACATAGTCAAACAGGGATACGTGAGGATACGGAGTAAGAAACTGGGGGTGAGTAGTACTGTTGCACTTGCTGTCTAGCGCGGTGGAGGAGAAGGGGGAGGAAAAGAGGAGGAGGTGGTGGTGGTGGAAACAGTAGAAGGAGGAGGAGGAGGAGGAGGAGGAGGAAGAGTTCCAGTTGTTTGCGGTCTTTTAGCATCAGCGGCGGCTGGATTAAGAAAGAGGCTTTAATTGCTCCATAGGCAGTCGTCCTGCTGCGAGCTCTTCAAGAGGAAAAACAGATTAGAGCAGCACGAGCAGCGGCCAAGTTTCACTCAGTGCATCGTGCAAAAAAATAAAAAAATACTTCCACACATAAACTACTGAGATGTTGGTATAAAGTTAAGACGACTGACAGCTGGTGTCATGTGGTTGTAAATCATATTTCAGTCTCTTTTTTTTAGCCTGTAAGTCTATTTTTCTTGAAAAAGTGAAGCTGTTATCTAGTTTTATGACTGCGCTAGGATTGCGAAAATTATAGACAGGTGAGCAGCTCTGCAAATTTTACAGAAAAGATGAAAATACTAAATTCTGTCTGCTTATGGAGAGATAAATGTATACTATAAATTTACTAAAGAGCACTATTAACCTATAATCTCACTTTTTTACCTACACAGATGCTCCCTGTAAAAGTATTATGACACTTTAACCACACTATAAAGTCTAATAAGGTCACTTACCACTGAGCACCACAGGCTACAGTGCAAATGAACACTGGACTCTAGGTTGGATAACATAATAGCAACACTGGTAATGTTGTTAATCACTGCACAAATTATCATTAGCCTGTTATCTGTCAGCACAGACTTACTGTGCTTAAACTCTCTTTCAGTCGTGATGAATTACTCTCAGTATTGAAAAGTCTCATTGTAATCCGGCTGAATCTGTGCGATGGCAGCATCTTAATGCCTTGATAATGGATTTCCATTGAGATACAGCAAGGGGGAAAAAATAGCTTGACTGCTTAAATTGAAACGAATGATATACTGTATATTCAATTATGAGCGCCTTCTTGTCTGACTCATAAAGCCATCTGCTTTTGTTCGTTCTTCCAGCTCATTACGCTAACAGAGTGGGCACACTCCTCCTCTGATGAAGTGTGATGATGGAGGCTAATGATGGCTGCCTCCTCGTCACATCATCACCTGGCTTCATCAACGCTATTCTACTGTTGTATGCTGTCATTGAGGCTGTCTATGATTACTCTTTGTGACTAATTGTTCTTGAGTAGGAGTAGGGCTGTCGCCTAATAGTCGACCAAACCGTTAGTTGATGAGAAGAGTCTTAGTCGACACCCGGCAGAGGTAAGTGATGAAGTTACATCACTCAGCCGACCAATGGTGTAACTTCATCACTCAGTCAGTGACTCACTCTAGACTATTATCGGGCAGGAAATCATCCAAAGTTCCGCCTATCATTTGTCGACCTCAAACATGACTTATCATCTGAAACGTGTAAGTAGCGTAACGTTAGCCACCTAGCATGGTGTTACAAGTTCATAAGTTGTGTGATATACTGTGTTGATTCAGAATTATTACGGCTTTTGCTGTTAGCGCTGTTGTCAACAGGCGGCTCGCTTTGTGTGTGCACTTGTAAAATTGATATTTTAAAGACTCATTATTATGGTTTTGTATTTCTCTGTAATGCAGCACAGTTTTACATTCCTTCTCAGCTGTAGAGCTCAAACCATTTTCTGACGCCCCCAAAACAATATATTTAAAAAATTGAATTAATATCATAAACATGCAACAACTAGTCGACTAATGGCTTGAACTAATGACTGCTTGTCGACTAGGAAAATCTTTGGTTTGAAGCAGCCCTAAGCAGGAGAAACCTTTACTGCCCTTAAAGGACTTTCCCAACTCAAGCCTGATTTAACAAATGAAAGCAAAAGACATTTGTAAACATGCAAATCAGCTTGTTTGTAGTTGGCTCAGTTTATGTGCGTATGCTATTAGCTAGATGCATTCAGAGAAAGGGTGTGTGTGTGTGTGTGTGTTTGTGTGTGGAGTCTATGACTTTGCAAAGCAAGTGAGGACGCATGCTGTGTTGGCTGTGCTCGAGGTATGGATGCCATATCTCTGCCAGCTCCAGATCTCATCCTGCTGTTTGTGGAGAAAAACAGTTTGTGTCCTGATCGCCCACTCCCTCAGCCCTCCAGCCGCTCGCTGCTGTTTCATCATAGAAAAGCCATGCTGCGATAGCTAGTGGACCCCAGTGTGGGCAGACAGAAAGTATTTATCTGTCAACACTAGGGTTAGTTATATACCAGGCCAATTCTCATTTTGAATCTGATATGGGAAAAACAACAACAACAAAGGAATCTGTATGCCTGAATCAACAGGCATTGATGCACCCCTGTAATTATTCCTCTTGTTTGATTACTTTTTATGTGAGGGGAAAAAATTCCTCGTCGGTGCTAAATGTGTGACAGACACAGTACACACATGCATGTCATGACTCATGAGTGGAAAGATACACATCAGGGTGGAGGCGAATGATATTCATAGTTGGGTACAATCCAAAAAAAATAGTAATTTATGAGACCTATTTCAGCCTGAACCCAAACATCTTTTTTTTTTTTACCCATATTGATGACTCGACAGCTCAATAATGTTTATGGCTGTGAAGAGAGACTTGAGGCATCATTATCCTGATGTGCCATACACATTCAAGGCAGAAGGATAACTGAGATGTAGTGACATGGACAGAGAGATGCACTGCCCTCTTTGATTCTCATGATTCCACATAAGTAAAATATGGCCAAAAGACCTCCATTCAATGATCCATCCTGTCACTGGGACTAGGGACTATCATTTGAAATGTGTCAATACCTATACCTCAGTTCTGGTACTGATACCAAAACAGTATTTCTTTTAATACCTTTGAAAAATATGAAGATTTTCTACAAAACATCAACAACATTTGTTGTATATTTTTCCTTAGGCAACAGGACCAAACATAAACCAAATTCCATTAATATATCAATTATTCTCTCTGTTGTTTTCTTAGTTTATCCATTAATCATTCGGTCTATGAAATATAACAAAATACTAAAAAGTGCCCATCTTTCCTGGTGTCCCCACAGCCCAAGGGGGCATTTTCAAATTGTTCTTGTTTTATCTGCACAAACAGTCCAAAGCTCAAAGATAATACATTTATTATAAAACATGGAAAATTGGCAAATCTTCACATTTAAAAAGCTTTTGATTAACTGACTAATTATTGCATCATTTAATATTAAATGTCTAAACCCATGCAGCCGTACAAGAATGTTGCCTGACAGTCTAAAACTGGGAAAATCTTTATATAAATCATGCGCTATCTGATCAAAGAATAGCTTTCTAAATAAATTACAATTCTGACCAGACATTCAGAGCCAGTTTTCAGTACAGTCAGTACCCCAAAAAAGGTATTGAGGTTTGATATCCAGCCCTAACTGTCACAACAACTGAATTCAGTACAAACTTTTATCTGCTCAGCTTTTTAGGCCAAAAAGGTCCTGTGTATTTTCCTCCTCATGTGATGGTTATTTAATGTTATTTTTAGCGCTTTAAATGTCTCTCAAATATCACATATCAAGACATGGCATCACAGTTGACCTTCTAATGCTCCCACCTCGGTCTTTATTGTAATGCCGTGCCATTTAAAATGTTTTATACATTATTTTTTATTAGAAAGTAGTACAGTTGAATGGTTCTCTTTATGCGATATGTATTAAAGTTGCCACACCAACAGCTTTGGCTGAACTCATCAACATCACTCAGTTCGATTGGCTCATTTCCAAACCCCATCATGTGTGAAGGTTGAGGCCATGAGGTCAGGTCTGTGTTCTGCCGAGTGATCAAATTACCAAACAGGGCACTTTCTCTCCTGGTTTTTTTTTTTTCCTTTCTTTCTTTTACCCAGGACGTTTGTTTTCTTTTTCCACTGACATGAATGGCAACGATTTCCTACATTAGCCAACTTCTTTGTCTCTTTGTTGGCTTGAAGAGACAACGGTGCAGTGTTCTTGAATGCACAAGTAGTCTCTCTTTCCTTCCCTTTCTCACATTCTCCCCCCTCCTCTTCCTCACTTTCACCCATTCTCTCACCTCCTGTTCCCCCACGTCTCACCTGTACTCCCCACACTTCACAGTATTTCTCTCATCTCTTCTCCCCTATTTTATCGCTCTTCCTCTTTTCTTCCCCTTTATCTGGCTATCATCCCCCCCCCCCCATCTCTCTCTCTCTCTCTCTCTCTCACCTTTCTCTCCTTCACTGGTTTGCAGACAGCTGAGAGACTGAGCACAAAAGCATCCTATTCATCACCCCACACTGCACCCTCCATAACCCCAACAGGCTATTCCCCCTGACACAGTGCAAAACCACGCACACACCACACACATACCCACGTACACAAATTGGCTTGGTTCAACATTGAAGAATTGGCACACACATACACCCGACAAACAAGTAAACAATCTGCTGCCAGAGAACAGTGTGTGGATTCTCAATTAATTTTAATCCTGTGGCTTTGTACCATACAGTATTTTTTTACAACATGAAGACAAACTAAATGCTCACAAGAGCCAAAAACAAGTAAAAGTGTCTCTGCGTAGAGAAAGCATTACATCTGGATGAGTCTGAGATACAGCAGTGGTGATACTGCCATCATCACTGTGGTCCTTTCTTTTTCCCTTTCAGTGAAAAACAGTTGATGCTATCAGTGGGATGGACTTCTCTTGAAAGGCTGAATAACATGACCTTTGAGTAATTTGTGTGTCAGTCTCAGTCCAGGTACACATTTCCCAGGTTTACGATCACTGTGGTAAATAGAAAAGGTCAGAATATTTTCCCCTGTCTGTCCAACCTTTTCTTCAAGCCTTAACAAAAACGGTCAATTTAAGTTTGCTGCGGGTGAGTCTGTCTGCCATTCAATCTCTCCATTCACAAACATGTTTTGACACTTCAAAGGATCTGTAGTTCAGATGCTGGCTCAGAGGTACTGTAGATATGTAATATTTTAAGAGAACGCAGAGCACTTCAAACATAGGCTTCACACACAGATCGGCTTTTTTTAAATTATAAGTTCCCACCACAATAACATCACAGTATTTTCACCAAAACAAGCAAACTCAACATTGACTTTTATATTCAAAGAAAAATGTGCTGTATGAATAAGACAAGAAGATTTTCGTTGTACTTCATACCAGACATTTAAAGCAGCTATAATCAATATTTTTATATTAGCAGTGGATCACAGTCATGAGCCCACAGAGAATTATTACCCGACTCTGCGGTTCCTCTCAGCTCTACATAGCTTTTTAGTGGCTTTAGTGTTTTTTTTTTAGTGGTTTTCCGGTCTGCAACTTGGCTGTTTTGGTTCACTCTCATGGCTCTCGTAGGGTTGTTTTTGGATGCAGAAGGTATCTAAAAACAACTGTGTCCAACGAAAAAGTTCTAAAAACCAATAGCTACCTGCCCAGCCACAAAATGACAGACAGCCAAAGTTAGCGTCTATAGATGGAGAAGAAAGTGGAGCATTGAGGAGCTAAATATTTTTCTCATAAGTAAGTAAAGACCAAATGCAAAGCTCAAGGGTGAATATTGGACTTATATTCATTTAGTGAACACAAACAACACTCCAAATAAATGCTAATCTTGCTACGAAATAGGCAAATGTATGTTAACATGTTTGCCATATCACCTTAAAAGAACTTGTTAGCAAACACTTGTTAGCCTACAACATTAGAAGTCTTCTAGGGTCATATTTTTGTTCACCTACTGAATGTACTGTATGTAAGTCCAATATTCACTCTGCTTTTAGCTCTGCTTTTGGTCTCCGCTTACTGTTGAGAACAATATACCTCTTTAACTGCTACTGTAAGTGTTCTACTACATTGACTAACGAACGCTTTTTGCTAACTTTGTCTGTTTGCCCTGCTGGTCAGTTACTGCACAGATGGGTTATAAACCTTTTTACCGCTAAAAACAGCAGTCTGTTGTGGCTGAAAAAAATGTTACAAGAGCAATGAGATCATAGCCACAGGAAATATGGGTGCTGGGAGTGCTGCACCCCCACCCCAGCCATCAGGTGGCTAGCATCCTATAGGCCCATTTGTGTTGTTGCAATGATTATTTTTTTCTGTTGTGTGGGAGCTGGTCCGGCAAAAATAGACCCTGCGCGTAAAGATGGTGGAGTGAGGATGCTTTTTAAACATCATCGAGCATTGCAAGCTCTCCAGGTGATTTCTTTACTGTGTATTGTATTGATGTATGAGTGTTTTCCTTATCGATTTACTTTAAAGATTAAAGATGCTGCTTTTAGTAATTGTGAATGTTTCCATGCACACAGTAACGTCACTGCAGCAAATCTAAAAAACTGTAGTAATGAACATGACAGGACAAAGGAAACTCTCCAGGGGAAACCGAATTAAACTTTTAGCTTCTGAAATAACATTTTTTTGACAACTCTGATGGTGCTCAGGATTTATCAGGAGGACGGCTGCTTTTTACGATTTCACTGTATGAACCTGGACTGTGTGTTTGTAACAGCTGGCCTTTTGGATGTGTAGAGGAACACAAAACATTATTTAACATTAGATCCTGACCGCTCCTGTCGGCTTGTCTGGAGATTTAAATAATCAATGAAATTATGCTGCTGTGCCTTGTGCGTAAATGCGCACAGTGTCTCCCTGCAGGGGGATTGCTGCAGGTATTTAAATCATGTTCCTGCGGCTATGAATTAGATTGAACTAAAACATTAAAGTCGTGGGCCGGAAAACCAAAAGACACTCCACAGAGCTCAGAGGAAGTGCAGAGTTGAGTGATAATTCTCTGTGGGTACGTGACAACTGGTGAGCATATTCACATTTCACATTTGATCAACTGATCATAGTCGTTTTAGAAATATGATCACAGGAATATTTTACAAGTCCACCTCACCTCACTCTCCCTGATTTTGTTTTGGTGCCCAGCAGTAGAACAAATTCCCCAATTCCCCTTCCAGCTCACTGTGGATGTTTTCAGACTTAACTATGAACAGTGTTGACTTTTCAAAACATCAACAGTGAGCTGGAAGAAAATTCTGAGATTCAGAGGTGCTATTGGGCATCTTAACCTCACTTAGTTTACCTGTATTATGCTGAGCTGCACAACTTGTCTCACTTGCGCTTGATCACATTGAAATTCAAGTCAAAATCAAATTAAAACTGCAATCTAACTTGGATCTAGAATGAAATATACACAAAATATGTACTACAATGTTTTCCTGTTATTCATAATAACAAGATTAAAACTGAAAGAGACAAAGTTGTACTTTACTGCCATCTAACTGTGGTTATGAAACCTCATTGGTCAAACCAGAACACTAAATGTCAAACAGAAAACACATTAAAAATGCATTATGTCTGGTCCAGAATGAGGAGGAGTGGAAATACAATCAACTAAAAGTGCAGATGCAAACAAATAATCAGTAAACCAATAATCAAGGCTGCAGATGGAGAGTTTAAGTTATTCATCATTCTAACACAAGGATATCATTTGCAAAACGATGGGTTACAGTCCTGTTTATACATTTACAAAAGAGATTTGGGGTTTTAAAATTGCTTTTTTTTTGCGAGTGAACAATTTCACAATCCTGGGCGTGCATACAGTTTGTTTTGGGGTAATTTAATAAGGACTAAAAAACAACAACAAAAAAAACAAGTGACGAGTAGTGAGGCGCAGCACTTGTTAGATGCTTTCTTGGCCTTGTTTGGGGGTTTTAGTAGTTTCATGCGTGACAGAAGATTCAGTCAACAGTACAGATGTGACATCATCCCATGCTGATATACAATGGAGTTTTACAGTAAGAAATCGGTAATTGATTACATGGTGTGACACTGGTACCAGCTATACTGATTCAGTCGTTAGGCACTAATTATTAATGTTTACTTATGAGATCAATCCATGTATCTATGCGTGTAAATACAACAGGTCAAATACAGTTGGAGCTTTCTAGTACAGTAAAGGTTGTTCTTGGCTGTTTTAAACTGTCCATGCAAAAACCTCCACACAAAATATTTAAAATCAATTCCACCATAACTTCAGTTTGTCCACTTTCCATTAGTTTCAAGCAACACTGTAAACAACTTCCAGTACTTCTTATTTAGTTCTTAAAGATAATACGCCACTGCAAAAAGCCAATATTTCACAAAGTCCTTTTTCAGTAAGTGCGCCAACAATCTAGACTTGTAAGTGAAAAAAACATTCATCTATTACACCAGCCATTAAGTTTGATAACTCCAAACCTTGCATCTTCAGAAAGAGATAATAAAACCGTCAAAATGTTAGGTTATGGAGACCTTTGATACCCCAGCTTACAATGGACACTGATAACGACATTAACCATGCAAATAAAGCATTTTTTGTCCATTTGCTTATGAAATACAAAGACACAATCAAGAGTTATTACTCTATAAGTACTTTGCTGGACCCACTTGTGCTCTCTTCTCAGCCCTGTCTACAGTAACCCTCCATTAGCACTTATCAACTGTTTTATCCCTCTTTTGTCTCTCTTGGCTGTTTTTGGCTTACAAGTGGGTATTTGTGTTCAGTGACCAGTGGCCTTTACGTGGACAGAGTGTACTGTAATGGTGTGGGTATGTCCCCCCTTTGTTGGCGCACAAGCACCCACCAAAGCAGAGGCAAAGAAACAGAGAATAATGTGTCTATTGTCCAAGATGGCACAGCCTTTTAAGATAGGATCTTGCCACCTCCATGCACTCACTATTAACAATGACAGGCCGTCCAGATTGGTGGATGTCAGGAGATTTTTCACCCCAGGAACTGTACTTGTCAGTGGAGCGTAGAAAAGACACAGTCAGCTATGTTAGACTTTGAGCAATTGAGACTCACTTTCCAAACAACACGGATAAATGAGACTAGGGTTGTGCAAAGAAATCTGATTATTTCTTAGATCCAGTGGCCACAATTAGCCGTGTTCTCCACTAAATATTTCTGATTGCCAAATGGAAATTGAAACCATAGCAGATAAAGGGTTTTTAACATTCTTAGGTTTTATTCGTGCCTTGTGGGTGCCCATAGCCCAGTTTCAGCTTCTGTGATAGATGTTTGTTGGACTGCATTAATTCACAGATATGCAGGGCTATACATTGTGTGGTCATTTCCTTTTAGTTTTCATCAGCTTCCTCCATCAGACAAAGACCTGAAGACAAATTACCAGCTCTTATTGGACCTGATGAATTGCATCTCTAGCAGGATATGGGAACAACAGCCCAACAGTCGTTATTCTTAGTGAAAAATGTGCCTCTATTATATAGTCCCTTTCATAAATAAATCTACGCCCGGACCCCACTTGAACATTTCACATCATTGATTCCCGTTGTTCCTAATTATCAAAAAGGCTTTTTGTCGTAAACAGGGACAAATGTTGTTATTAGCAGTTAGTGATGTCCGCACCTTAGAAAACTGGTGGCTAATAAAAATGTTCTTTTGTCTCAACACTCATTTCTTGCCCTCACTCAACGTCATGCTCCCAAAATAACCGGATACAACTTTCAGACTCTACCACTTTCAGTTTTTTTCCTGTTGCCGTCTCCCAAGCCAGAATTGTCCATAACAGCTTTGTGTTCCCAATGTTTTCTGATGAGCTGCTTTGTAAAGTGCAAAGTTCTCTAATCCCATTGGGGGAAAAGATTGGGGGAAAAGTCACAGCTCAGTAGTAGAGACTCTCTTCATGGCTATTTAATCTTTCCAATCCCAGCAGATCCTGCACCCTGACAACACACCAGATGCTCGATTCAACACCAGAAATTTAAGAAAAAGCAGAAAGAACAACCATATTATCCCAGAACTTGTTAGCTTTTGTTCAATTTTTCTGTCTTTCATTTTATTTTGTATATTAAATGAAAAACAAAAAAGAAAACAAAAAAGAAAACAGAACATATAATTTAAAGCATCAAATACATCAGTATTTTTATAATATTTATGCATCACATTATGACTTATGTGAAAGGAATCCCTCATACTGTTGAACCCACAGATAATTATTACTGATTCTATAATTCCTCTTAGCGTTAAGGAGTTAGTGGTGACCAAAAACAGAGCTAAAAGGAGAGTGACTATTGGACTTAGATTTTCCTGGTGGGCAGAAACTCAACTCAAAAATTAATGCTAATGTTGCTGGATGTGTAAATAGGCAACTGTTTGTGAAGAAGTTCACCACATCAATTTAAAAGGTGTATTATAATCCGCAGAAAAAAGAACGGAGTAAGATAAATTATTTTAAACTGTTCTGTTGTTCAGGTTCATCTGCATATTAACTGAAAATGAACAAAAATGAAAGGGCACATTGTGCCCATTTTTTCTTCATGAATGATTTGCCTATTTTAGCCAAAATTCATTTATTTTATCTTCCCAATTTCATTCAGTTCAGTGAATATTAAAGACCTTAAATTATCTCAATACTATCTGTATTGTGATGTCATTGAGAGATTTAACCTCCACAAGCTTCCCTGACATTGAACTGAGAACAGACTCCTGACTGAGAGAATTTATTCAAGTTGTTAATACTGTTAATAATTGTTGTTAAGAATACAAAGAAGTTAAACTTCAATGAGGTGCTAACAAATTGGATGTTCATGTAAATTCAGTCTGAGTGCTGTCTCGGTTGTCAGAAAGTTGCTTAAGGATGTGTCTCTCACTGCCGTTTTACAGGATAATCTTCACTGTTTTTTCAATAAAGTCGAAATAAATTCTATTTTGGATCGCATTTCCATCTTGTAGCTACAGTATCCTCATAATGTTCACTCACAGTTTAATTCATTCCCCTAATAATATAAGCTGTGTGAATTTGAAAGGTGAGTGTATTATTGTTCCATATCCAAGTCCATCTGATCCACATATTTCACCACCCACGCGGAGGCTCTGGCTTTACAGTTCTCTGTGGTACTGTATCGCTACATTGTGCAGATACACTGGAGACTCACCTATAAAACACCAGGCGTAGAGGAATCTATCATAGCTCCATTAACACTTCTGCTTCATCCTCCTCTCCTCGCCTTCCTCCCCTCATTAATCAACAGACCAGCCCTCGGGGCTCTACTCTGCAGCTAAGCTCACTTTCAGTTTGTGCGTCTCTTTGTGTGTGTGTGTGTGAATACAGTCTGTGGGCATTGTGTTTATGTGTATTTGCATGTGTAAACGCATGGGTGTTTTTATGTGTCTGTGTGCGCAGGTGTGTGTTAATGTCAAGGTCAGTTTTTCTTTCTGTATCAATGTGTCACATGAAATTTTGGACCAAAAACCTGAGAGAAAAAAAAAAAAGGATTCCTCGAGGGAGTTCTCAGATGTCATTGTTTGTATGTATAGTCTCATGATAACAATCTGCCATCCCTCTCAAACTGCTTCCAAATTCAATTTAGCCATTATGTGATCCAGAGAAATCGTATTGTAACCGTCAAAGCTGATAATCACATTTGTATGTAGTCTATCAAAAGGGGACCTGGTGAAGTTATTCTTAGGCGAAAAAAAAGAACCTCCTACCTTTTATATTTGAATCACGATCCATAATGAGTTCTTCTCCTGCTGTTACCTTTCATCAGCCCGCTTGCCAAGCACATTCAGTACACTGTGCAGCCAAAGATAGCCTCAGCTGTGCGTGCGTGTCTATGTGTGTTAAGGTTCTTGTCTTTGTCTCTGTGTTCTTAATTTACCCAACGCGGTTCATCGGTAAACATTATTATGGTCTTGCTAAAAATAATAATTAAGCATTACACCTGAGCTGCTTTAAATCCAAGCAAATAGCCTTGTTGAATAATGTAAATTTGCCCAAGCTGTCGACTAAACAAAGCTTTTTTTTTTATGTGGCGCTAATTGTAAGGCTCTGTATTATTAATGTGCTGTTAAAAAACCTTGACCTTGGAGTCTTGCGTAAGTCGGGGAGGAAAAAAAAAAAAGCAGCCAGTTCATATCACCCCCCCCCTGTCTGTGTGGGAGCTCTGTTTGTTTCTGTTTGTTTGGAGATGAGTTTGTACACTCCACTCTCCTTCCCTCCCTCTTTCTCTCTCAGGGGAGTTCTTTTAATAGTAAGGAGGTGACAGTTTACTTCTCGCTGAGTACTGGTGTGACAGTTTGGTACCTGCCCAGCTCGGCACCAGGCATGAAAACACTACAGCTGACTCTCTCACGTCGTATGCAAAGCTGCCCGTTTTTAAAAAATATCAAATAAAATCACTCCGTTCTAATGAGCCGAAATGACCTCAAGCGTAGGCCAAGGCAATCTGATCCCCTTTCTATTAAACAACTTTAATATTTCCACAAGAATTACTGTTCAGGGAATGAATTTTGGATCTTCCAATGGAAATGGTGCACACAATAGTAGCCTTGGCAATGGCACTTGGAGCAGATCATTTAAAGGTCATAATGGAGAGAATAATGGCTCTTAAGAGTCATAAAAACAATTGAAAACACGCAGTTATTGGACAAAGTTAATATGGCAAACTTTTGACCCATCATGAATTGTAGTGGAAGCCTTACATGCCAACAGATTAGGACTTGGCTAATTTAACAAAAGGAAGTTTGAAGTGCAGAACAGGCATTGGGATCAACAATAACCAGTGTTAGCCCCCACCCACCCACACACACACACACACACACACACATACACACACCTCCCTCCCTTTCACTCCCCTCTTATGTTCCCAGTTGTTCGCTCTCATTTCAAAGAAATGTCTTTTGGGCAAAGTGATAATTGCATTCCTCAATGATTTCATGCTGGGACACACAGTGACACTGAATCATAGCCCACTTATTCCAAGAGAGTGTGTTCTTTGGGAGGAAATGAGACAAAAACAATATGACAAACTCCATCGGACCCCGTTCTTTGACGTAAAAGTGCGCCGCCACATTTTCCCTCCTTTGCGCGCGCACACACACAAAAGTACGCACGCCTGTTTATTCCCCAGCGTCCTCTTTGATTTGCAGACCAAATGTGGCTGAGTCAAGTTAGTTCCAGCAAGCTCAAATCTCTGCTTTCTGGTTGTGAGGGAATAGTTGTTGCAGACACAGAGCCCGCTGCTTTCCCAGCTAACCGTATCAGAGAAGCAGCCCAAACATCAGTGAGCGAGTTCCTCTTTAGAATTAATCCTCAGGGAGGGTGTGTGTGTGTGTGTGTGGGGGGGGGGGGGGGGGGGGGGGGCGACTGCACCAATGCATGAGGATTACTGCTTTTAGGGCTTCTGATGAAATTCAAATAACAAACGCTCGCACAAAGTGTCCTGGAAAACACTCAGCGTTTCATAATATCCTGCTAAACATGCAAATATTTGCTGGAACACCGCACGGTGGTCCGCGCCTCATTCAATTTCACAGTCTTTATTTATATGATAATCAAGTGGTCAGCTAATGGTAATTAAGCTAGTCAATTGGTGGAGTTATATTATGGTTGTGGGCCAGTGTACCAAGAGCTCCTTTCATCCTCTTACTTTATATTCACTTCCCACTGAGGCTAGTCGGTCACTTCTGAGCCACTGTATTTGGTTTCCATGTAACAGCCCCCTCACCTGTTGGCCTAGATGCTAATTTCGTCCGGAAGCCTCTGGTGACGCGAGCACCAACATACGAAAGTGAAAAATAAAGCTTTGCCTACATTACAGCTAAACCTAAATGAAGTTTTGCGCTTTTGTGCATTCAGAGCATGTTTTCGACATTTATGGATTTAGTTCAGTTTAACATTCAGCGCGGCAAGAGGATACACAATGGTGGACAACTCATTCCAGTCCTATAAAGAAAATAACACTGCACCGTATTGTTGCTCTCTGTCTGTGGTGGTCTCAGGACGCTTGTCGGCGAGGGTATTCTGCCATAGTCAAATCCTCCTTTGTCTGCGTGTTATTGTCTGTGAACGCTTCAGCCTTGTACATGGATTAAATGGAAATTGCTGTGTGTGTGTGTGTGTGTGTGTGTGTGTGTGCGTGTGTGCAGAGGATTGCTGACTAAAGCTGTAATACATAAAGAGGTTTGGATGAGGGATGGTTTAAAGAGCAGGCAATTGTCATAATGATGACTTAAAGTAAAATTATCCCACCGTAAAAATGTTTTACACATGCATGCAGCCCGATACACTGTAGCCAACAGTATTGACAGTGGGCGCCTGCCAACCTGAGTATCGTTAGAATCAATAGCGGCTAAAATATATGATGGAATAACTTTACCACACTGAAGTAAGCGACATTATTAAACTTTATGGGTAGATTATGGTATTATGATTGCAGTGCAATCCTTTCTTCTCTTCTCCCCTGTAAAAAAAAACACTGTTTTGTTCCTCTTGCTCGTGTCAGTTTGAATCTGTCTGTGCTCAATAATCCAGGGCGGATGCTGGTGAAGCCATAGTCTAAGCTGACATGAGCCCTTTTTACACCATAAAAAATAATTTCCCCCAACTCCTCTTCGCTCCCTCACACCTGAGAGAGAAACTTCAATATTGACCTACATCTCCTTCAGAATAATTTGGCTGCTATTTTTGTGCTGTGCTTAAAAAATGCTCCGCGAGCCGTGATGGCTGGATCCTCGCAGTGTGTGACATTTTAAGTAATGTTTTGCTGCTTGAGGCTGCCCAGCATGGGTCGAACATCTTTCTGTGTTTCCCCCACTTTAATAAGAAACAAAAAACCTTTTTTTTTTTTTCTTTTGCATTCAACAATGTTATTTGCATGAGAATTGGAAGGAGTTTTGTGGCTTATAGCTTTCCAAGATTTGAAAAATAGTTGCATAAAGGTTGTTATGCCTGAAATTTGGGAGAAGAGGAAGAGAGAGATTCCTTTTAACTATACAGCAAAAGGTAGTCTGTATGCTGAATTCAATATCATGATCTATCCGCAAAGCTCTGACCACCAAGTCCTATTTAAAAGCATAATCTATCATGAATCTTAATGGAGGGCTGCAGCCAGTTGCCTCAATGGCTCTGGCCTATTCTGACACTCTACTTTTTCAACAGCTGCTCTCATCATCTCATGATCATTTTCTCCAAACTTTCTCTTAAGCAAACTTCTTTTCTTTTGACCCTCTTATGTCTGCTGCTTTCTTTTCATGCTCTCTTTTATTTTTCCTTCTCCTGTGTTTTTCTCTCAATCTCCCTCTTATTTCTGTCTGTTACATGGTCATTTTTATACCACCTGCCCTTGCAGTCTTTGTCACGCTGGCTAGCCAGACCCTTGGCTTTTGGGCAAGGAATCAGCTGGAACTTGTTGTCCATCATATTTCATGCCACATTGTGAACGGAATCCAGTTTTCACCTATGAATAATACCCTTTATGTAATGCCACACAGTCACAGCCAAGGCCTTAACAAATGAAATAAGGGTTACTAATACTATGATATTACATTTTGGGACCAGTTTGGCTCATGAATATTTGATGAGAATGCCCAATCATGCATATAGACACAAGAGAGAAATGAGGGATGGGAGAAGAGAAAGGGTAACGACAGAAGGGCAGGAGGAGACACAGACGAATCAGGTTTGGAGAGAAAGTGAGGAGGGGGAGTGTGTGTGTGTGTGTGTGTGTGTGTGTTTGGGATGGAGTGGGGGGCAGTGATTACTTGCTGCTGAGGTAGCACTGCATTACACATGAGGATTTGGAATGGCCCAGATAAAGTAATCTATGATTAACTGGGGCGCGGCTGGCTCGCCACCCTGCCAACAGCTGTAGTCAGGGGCGAATTACAAAATTATGGGATGTACAAACATTTTAGATGCAGCGGGAAATATATTTCGGTATTGGGGGAGAGGGAGGGGGGTTGGTTGGGATGAGAGTTATGTATGAAGTCAAAGGTGACAGCCGGCGGCTAGGGAAAAGAGTGACAGAGGAAGCGGCGGTGCAATTAAGACAAACTTTTGTAGTCGTCCCACTTGGCCAAGAATTGTTGAAATGGTGGAGCGGTCCTGGGAGGATTTGGGGTAGGGAGATGGAGACTGGGGTCGCGGTTGACAGAGTGATCGCTGCAATGATTGCTGTAACAACTGTCCAACGGGATAACAAATCAAATTATAAAGATGGACACCACGGCACAGACCCCGCCGCCGTCTGAAATTGATTGCCAGCACCAAGAGCTGATATTGCCAGGCCTGGTCTGTCATAGTCCATCAGGCGTCATTATCACCAGGGGAAGACTAAACCATATGCAGAGCTGAATGAGGAGGAAGACTTCATCCTCGCTACTGCTAGGAGTTTGACAGAAAAAGCAAACACAGACAGAAACTTTTAAGCAAGTATCTGATGTTTGGATTTTTAATGTTTTCCTTGTGAAGGTTAAAAACTGCTTTCTTTTGTTCCGAATCCTATTAAAAATAGCTCAATAGACTTCATGCTAAGTGCCAGCTAAATCCAGCCTGTTAACGTCATATCTGAGTGTTATAGGGCTACCTTGATTGAAGTACTCTCATTCCTTGTATCATCAGTAAGTGCAGCAGCAATCATCTTTAAATCATAGTTTGTAGGACACATGAATCATCATGAGGTTACAAACCCTTCCCACATTTGTCCTTTTTAAAGAAATATATATCAGAAGAAGAATACATGCATTTTGTGCCTCGAAGGTATTGCAATTGTGTTTCAATATTCACCAGTGCTCTGGAGAATATCTAACAGACTGCTATTTTTATTCTGCTGTGTGATTAGTCATTTACCTGAACCAGGCTGTCATTGGAAATCATTTTCATCTCTTAGTTCTTCAGCTCATCCAAATGACGAGTGATTTGTCTGTCGGAGGGGGGAATACAGCCCATATTTTATTGAAAGGCGAGACAGTTCCTCAATAATGCCAGAAGTTTGATAATGTTCTGTGAAGTGAATGGACTTTGTGTTTTAGGCCACTTACAGAAAATGACTGAGAACTCAAAGATGGATCATTATTGAGGTCTGTGAGGTAAAGTTCTCCACTACACCTCAGTCATAGGTTTACACACTCCTCCATATGATATATTCTGACAATACTACCTGTCAGCAGCCCAAGTTGAGCTTTAAGGCATTTATTGGACCAACCATAAACCATAAAGCAAGGTTATTTTATGTGTAAACAGGTCTGCCCTTAGCTTCCTTTTGAACCTTTTATAGCCCATCAAACAGTCCAGCTTCCATCTGTCTGTCTGTAATCATATTTTGGCTCCAGTCCCTCTTCCGGTCCCCTCATACAACATTCTCAGTTTGGTTGTCGTGGTAGAGCTAGTGTTGATGAACTCGCTGCACCTTGCCAAGTGCCTCCTGAAGTGTTTTCCTCGCCACAGACAGACCTCCCTAAAAGTGAAAGGATTGCCCTTGAAATGTTCTCTCCGGCTCGCTGCTTTTGCTGATGCCTATTTTACACACTGCCTTGCTACATGTGGCGATGTACTCATTGTTTTTTGATAGTGAAGAGGATGCACTTCAGAACTGAAGAAGGTCTGTCTTATTCATATATAGTACAATGTTCTCAAGTATTTGTAGTGTTGCAGGTCAAATACTTAAAGGATCTCTTATTTCCTTTAATGATAGTCTATGCAAAATACAACATAATGACATAATGAAAACAATCTCTTGGAAGTTGGGTATTTTTCCCATTCAAATTTACACTTTTGCTCAAGTCAAATTGAATTGTAGACCAATTTGTAAACCAATTTTCAAGCAATTCCATCAAATGTATTTTCATTGGATTTCAAATTTGGGTTGCACCACTTCACTGCCATTTCAGTGTTGTTTTCAGTGGATGCTGTAGCATGAAATTTTGCACTCATTAATAATTGGGGCACTACCTTCAATTGAGGGAAAAATTAATAAACCAAATAAATCAGTCTCATAATCAGAAGTTGTGAACTCTTGATACAGGGACCTCTGTCTTCTGCTTTAAAGAACACACAATGACTTGCTGATAAATGAGGACATTTATTTATAGCTAAATATCTATCAATAACTGAATACAAAAGGCATAAATATCATCAAGAAGTATGTGATTCAGAGCTACCAGAGAATGGTGGAGCGCTAGGGAAATAATCAAACTTCTCTAAGATGATTAGTTCTGTTCACATCAACTCTTATCACAGGAAGATGTGAAGTTTCCGCTACTTGTTGGAGCAGCATTGCAGAGCTTGTTTCCGCTGATTCTGAAGCTGTTGTGCCATGCTGGCTCTGTTCACGGGGCCTTCCAGTAGTAGTGGACGCCGAGCAACGAGGGCCAGACAGCAGGGCCTCCTAGCCAATCCAGCGGTCCCACCCCAGGGCCAATGGAGCAGTAGTCCAAGGTCAATGTGCTGCCGTTATGGTGCTCGCAAGGCAGTCAGATGTGGGCAGGCAACACAGTCTCTGTTGATTCCTGGTCTGCTGTGGCTGAATTTGAGTAGAAACTCTGCTACACTCACTTTTCTTAACCTCTTCCACTCCCTGAGGATGCCGGCGTCCACATGTGACATTACTGTCTTTCAGAGGCTGTAGTGGACTCAATTTTAAAGCTACAGTGAAGATTGCCGCTGGTATCACATGAAACCAGGTGACCTAAGGAATCCATTGGTACCATGTCATGATAGCTTGTCAGGAAGGGGGTAAATAACATTCCAAAGTTAGGCTAAATTTTTGAGAGGGAAAAACTGGCACCCCTATTTTCAGAGGGGTCCCCTGACCTCTCACCTCAAGATATCTGAATGAAAATGTGTGGGGTACCCACGAGTCTCCCCTTCACAGACATGCCCACTGTATTCTAATCCCATGCAGTTTTGGGCACAAACTATGCAGTTTTTTGCAGGCATTATAAATGTGTTTTGCCTATTCTAAAAATGGTGTATTTGAATATTTCTGCATACTGGGGTCCCTAAACAGTTTTGGAATTGCATAAATTTGGTATGACTGGAAGGCTGAGATGCTTGTGGATTAAATGAGCCCAACTGTATTCATGTGTGATGATGTTAGTCCCCATAGTAACCATTTCATTGTAGTGAGACCATTTTGTGAAACTTGACCTCACTGTATAAAATGACCTATTGTGACCTCTAGGTAAAGTTTCATCATAGCCTCATGAAACTTTACAACCACAAACTAGAGACCTAGAACATTCAGAGGATGTATGGCTTTCCCAGATATATTGACAATAAGGGGGTTTCTGAGCAATTTCCAGAACAGAAGTGCTTGTCATCCAATTGCTGAAGAATGCAATTCTTGAAGAAATCTCCAAATGTCAAGTTTTTGCCAAATCACAGCATGACTTTTTGACTTTTTTTCATGACCCCAAGGTCTTGGTGTCTTAACATGGTATTTTGGAGGGATTTTTGACTATTTTTTATCAGTCCTTGAGTGATCAAAAATGTTTAAATTTTGCACCAAATCTATATAACAAATGGTATCAACCCAAGAATTCCCGCAACAACTTATGAGTCATAACTGAGCATGGGAATGGCCATCATATACTTCCATCATAATGTTCCAAGCTCTTATACACTCTAAACTTTCAAAATTTGAATAGGTGCCTAACCAAAACATGTAACAAACACAATGTTTATTACAGATTTTATTACAGATTTATGAGTGGAACAACTTGACACACAGTGCTGAACTGCATTTCAAATAAATCTTCAGGTTCCCAGGTTTCAGATGATATATACCACTTCTATGTGGGGTATGCTATTGACCTGCTACTCTCCCCTAAAGATCCCCTTCCCCCCAAAAAATGGGTCTGTAGTAGGGGGGGTGAGAGTGGAACTCAACTCGTTGAATAGTCTTGAAAGTAATGCAAAAGTCACATACTGACATAAATGATATGTAACAGTGTATTACATAAAATATTAAGAGAAGCATATGGTTTCAACAGCAATCATATTTAGGGATGAGTATTGAGAACTGGTACTAAATTGGTACCAGTTCCTGACTGGTTAGTACCGATATATTGATAAGCTCTTGGACAAACCATGCTGCAATCGGTATTTAAATTATGTTAATTCCTTCTAACATAGCTGGTGTAGGTGGCGATAATGCACCTTAACGTCTACTATTAAATGGAAAAAAGAAGATGGATACAGCCACCGACCAGCGTGATTCTGAGACAGAGGCAGGAGCAGGAGACCTGTCCGAGCTTGTCAGACTCTGAGATAATGTTATCTTCTGCTTTCTGCTTAGAAATGGTGAATGTACAGCTCACAGCAACTTAATATGATTCAGTCTCTGGCTTTTGTTTGATATCTAGTGTCGGCAACATTTTTTGCCGACACTAGATATCACCAGCAAACCCGTAGTTAGCATGCGTTAGCTCGTAGGACTAACTTGGCTTGTTTACTATATTATGTGAATGTTGCTTTTCAATCGATTGTATTAAGAGTAGGTAGAATTTCAGTTGACCAACATTTTCTTTTGTTGACAGACCTAATCATTATAAAAATAAGTCTAGTTATTCACTCAGGACACAGTTAGCATTGGGATTAAGCACTTCTAATTTAACTGTTATGTTTGTAAATAAATAACTGTTGAATCTTTTCAAATCTTTTCATGTTATGTCTTCATTTTTTGCACCAAATTATGGAGAGTAGTATCAATAAAAGTATCGCTAACTATCGGTATCGATCAGCAGTATCAGTATCGATATCGGTAGGGGAGAACAGGGAAGTCAATACCAGGTGCTATTTTGTGCAAATGTGGAACAACTTCAGTATAATTTGACTTTGAACGGAGGTTGTGCATTATTATGTCCTTTATCTGAACAAAAAATGATTCAATTTCATTTTCAGTTTCAATTTTTAACATTTTACAACAACAGTATGAACAGTATAACTTTTAAAGAACATTTAACAGCATAACAGTGTAAAAATACCACATTTCATTTCCTGTATTACTAACATAAATTCTCTCTTTTTATTCATTGTCACAGTTGTGACAGATATAGTGCTCCGCGCCCTCAGTACATACCTCGTGGGACTAGTGCAGACAATAGAGACACTGCACCCACACTTCCTCAGGCAAGGATGAGCTGAATGTCTTCCTACACACAAGACATTCCTCATCCTTGTCCTGGGAAACTGTAGGTGCAGTGGTTTGATCAGAGTAGAGCCTGCTATAACACAAACAGTGTGACCGCACTAGTGGCGGGACGAAGGAAACAGCTGTTACAATCGTTTGGACAATGACTCCTCACAGTTAAACCTGACCTGCTTTTGTACTGAAAAACTCTGACATGGCAAACTTCAGGATGTGTTGAAATACTAAATAATCTGTTAAATGATCATGACTATGACACATGAAACAATACACACAACTTGTCATTCGAAAAAATTTACTGCTTGAGTGAATTTACTTACTGTGGTCGAAAACTGGTTGAAAGCTTTTTCGGGTAAAACTCTGTGATAGTATGATGCATCCTAGGGTTGTGTGATATGGCAATATATGTTGTGTGACAATAGAAAAAACGTCTATCACTTCATATTATGCTCTATCATTTATTTTGTTGTGTTGCAAATCACACTCTTTATGGCAGTATTTTTCGTCATTTGGAGTCTGTCCATCTGTTGTGTGGATTACATTAATAAATCATTCTTATTGGCTTTTTACTTGTGAAGCCTACAGTTACGTAACGAGTTTAGTTGTTGTCAACTTGAGTACTTCATCTGGTTCACTGACTCTCCTCTGCACAATTTATTAATTTTTATTAAAACATTTTATCCACAGTTTCACAGCTGCAACAGCAGTGACGGAATAGGCTACAGTAGCCTATGATGTAAGCATGTGACAACAGTGTTTTTGTAATTACTCTCACTGCCAGAAGGGGGAGACCAAAGCTCCACACTCCAGCTTTAATGTTATAGAGAAAATACTAGATGTGAAACAAAGTTTTTAGGCTTTAAAATATTTGGAAATGTCTTGACTCTCATCATTATTAAGGAAGGTCACTGCCAAGCAGTTGAATATTTCTTCAGTAAATTTCAGGTTTTTACATTTAGTTGATATAAATATATTAATAAAACAGTTAAGATGTAGCTAGAAATACACTAGCTGCCTAACTAAAGGAAAAGTTGAGACAAACTGGCACATACTGTGTGCAAAAATAATCTTCACATTGCATTGTTCTATTCACATGTACAAATGTGCATACGCACCAACATATAGGCCGTGTTAAGCCAAAAAGAGGAGGCAAAGGGTGTTTATTTGTTTTCCCTTTTGGTCTGTTTTCCTATTCATGAATAGAATAGTGACACACATGCACACACACCAGGCACACTCATTCAACTTGTGTTGAAAAAATAATTTTCTTTAATAAATCATGCTAAGATTGTGTTAATGAAGTGTTAAATTTTAATGACCCAATCTCGTTTGGATTCCAATGGCCTGTGGGTTCATTCCACCTCCCAGAACTGAAATGAATACACAATAAAATGACTGCTTTAAATCTTGATGTAAGGCTTGTCATTTTTTATGATTATTGTGACCTGCTGAATTTTGCTGTTCACAGAAAGTACCATTTTGACAAGTGGACCACATGAATAATTTTGCCTTTAAGAGATGTAACTATTGTGGCTGTTTTTGACCCTTCATTTTGCAGAAGTGCTTAGATGGTGGTAATTATATGTGTGCGTTTCTACGCAGGTACGTGTTGAGTGAGGGGTGCATGTGCTTTTCTGACTGACAAGCCTTCCACTCATTAATCAGACTTTGAGATGGAGACCTGCCAATCAGGCATGAGAGAAAGGTGCAGACTTCAGAGTTCATATTTACCTGCTGAGAAGCTGCTGAAATCAGGCAGAAAAGGCATATGGTGATTGGACCTGTTGCTTACAGAGTCGAATGAATCGATTTAGAACTTGGTGAGTTCTCACTGCTGCGAGCAAAGACCTGTAGAGTCACCTTGACTTCAGGTTTGTTCATTTTGCTTGTGCCAACAAACTTTTAGGTGTGGTATTACTTGATCTGAGCACTGCTTTTGACACAGTTGATCACTAAACTCTTTTTAATAGAGTGAGGGAAATAGGGACTGAGGGACTGCCTCAGACAGTTCTTTGTTTTAATAGATGAGCATTTATCAAAACACTCAAGAATCACTTGTGGGGCTCCTGTTGTCCTATTTTAGGGACACTACTATTTAATCCATATATTTATTGCCCCTTTGGTAGAGTCATCAGGACGTTTCTGTAGCTACACTGATGACACACAGCTTTATGTGACCATGGGTACATCCCAAGTCTCTTATTTGATCTTTCCTCCATCCCTGCTTATTTCCCGAAGTGCTTATTTCTGCTCTGAGGAGCGAGGAGGGATCTCTGAGGAGCCATTAAAAATCTGTGTTAATTGTAGGTTTAACCAACAAAACAACCATAAACAACTTTCTTTATTTATTAGAAAGTTTTTTTCCCATTAACTTTTATTATGGATAAAATTAAAGTCAGGGAGAGACTGTCTGTCAACAAGAAACACATTTTAAATACATTTATAATTTATATAATTTGTTGTTATTTCCATTCAGTCACATGTGAGGCTGACAATTCCTGAGCGTTGGGTTTGATATAAGTTACATCATTCCAGTTTTCCCTGAAACATTTAGATTAATAAATAATTTCCAGTGTTCAAAGACACCCTAACCATATCCTGAGATACTAAATAATGAATTCACAATCAGAATATCAATAAATACAGACACAAATAATGAATAAATAATACAAATGCATTCTGCCAGTAGAAATGGTTTGTGTGCCTCTGAGCAGGACAAAGTACACAGTTTAAATACAGAATGCAGGTTTTTATTCATGTGCAGGTGTTTGTCAAACAGGTAACAGAGGGAAAACACTGCTGCTCTGGCAGTGATAACACACAGTGCACATGTGTGCAGACACAACCTCCATCAAAAGTCTCCACAGCTGTTAAAACCAACTGACAGCTGATCCAGCTGTGATCAGCTGCTGCCATCATCAGAAACGTACATCGCTTCACATGGCGCTTCAGAGGAAAGGACATCTCATTTCTCTAAAAACATTTCCTCGTTCTCTCTCTCCTCGCATGGTTTCCTTGCATCTCTCCACGCATTCCCGGTTGGAGGGACTAAGATGCAAGAAAAAGATGCAAGTGAGGGAAATGTGGATGCAATTTAAGGGACTTGGGATGTACATCATGTCTCATAATGACAAAATGACAAACTGTTGTTCTCTTTAAATGTGTTTTAGATATTAATGCCTGCATGTGAACAAAAAACAAACAAAAAAAACGTTCTTGGAGGCAAGAAACTTTGGTGTCATCTTTTACCCATGTGGGGAATCTCACCCAATCAGCTTATTTATGGTCTAAAAAAAAAAAAACATCAATCATTTCTCTCCTTGAGCAATGCAAAGAGACAAATACACACTTTAATCTGTAACAGACTTGACCACTATAATGCTTTCCTATTGGGTTTAGCCTAAAAATTCAATACAAATGAAGCTTTTAGCATAAATGTAATCAGTCTATGTTGGTTTGCCACTCTGAATATACAGCAGGTAGATCCCCAACTGACTTCAGTTTTATTAGGTTGAAACCCTAAAAATTGATCTCTTTGACATGGTCAGCGTCAAAGACTCTTAATTAAATAAAGTATCTGCGTTCTTGAAGTATCTTTCCTGATTGAGATAGAGTTTGGTTGATTGCTTGTGAGCTATGGTGGGTCGCAGTCGTACTTATAAAATCAAGGCTGAAAATGAAATAACATGAAACTGTAACAAATGACATGGCATTGTCCGTAAGTTGCTGGTGCAATCAGGATGAAAGAAGTTTTGTGTACAAGTTTGGCTGGCCAGCCTCTGCGCTGCTGTCACTGCAGCATCCAAAGCCAAAGGCAGCGTTTCTTTTTGATCGCAAGCCTGCCATTTTGTCTCTGTAAACACGCCAAATTCGATTTTGTTTGTGGTAAGCTGGTGGCCTATATTGCATGGGCCATTTTTCCCAAGCTAATGAATGCCTACTTTGGGTAATTGACCGCAGGGATACAAGGTGGGTGGAGGTGGAACTGCTTCCTCACAAAAGCAATCAGAGGACAGCTCAAATTAAAAACTAGGCTGATTTTATTTTCACCAGAGCTGTCCTCTTTATCATTACTTTGTTTTTTTTTCTGGAGCTGGTGAATTGGTTTGCAGTGCCAAGCAGTGTATTCTACAGTGTGCTGGCATTAAATGAGTCACACCAAACCAGCAGAGAGTCTCATTCACATCTGTGTAATTACAATCAGTGTAAGAGTGTCTCTGAATAAGACCCAGCAGCAGCCTGAGAATAGGACTGCCTTGACAAAGCATTGACAACAGTGGAACAGGCAAAATTAAGCCCTCTCCATTCATACCCCCTAGTTCTTATTATGCACAAGCTATCTCACTGTGCTTGCTTTTGTGCTGGTATAATTACTTAATCTGAGCACTCCTAGGGTGAATTACTTTGTGTGCGGCAAGCAGGCAGCATTGCTTTGACTCAAGCTCCCAAAAGGGAATTGAGGCTAGCTTTAATTTTACTGTTTTAAAGTCACAGATGTGCTAATGGCCACTGTCAAAAGGGATTCACATCTATTCTTGTGTTTCTGTCAAAGTTGCAGTTGTGTTTTTTTTATAGGCATTGTTATGGAAATATATACAGTATGTTCAATTTGGAGTAAGATTTTATTGCTGCTTTGTTTCCATATGTCTTTAAAGAATTTTATGGACAGTGCATGGAATGATCCTTAGTGCATTAGAGACTGTGTAGTGCACTTTTTTGTGTTGTTTGCTGTTTATAATGGGCCTAGGCAACACTTAACTGGAATGGAGGCCCATCAAGGCAGACTGATAAGGACCTAGGGATCCACTCTAGTCAATTACTGCAAAGTGCCAAGTTCAACTCAGTGGGCCTTTTATGAAGTAGACCAGCTGAGTAAACAAATTAATCGTACATCCATGGTTCCCCAACACAACCATGCGGCCCAAGGCAATCATACATCAGACAGAGTGATAGCAGCCTTCTCCACCAGGAAATAGAAGGGTCCTACTATTAAAGATAGGCAACCATCACACTTATTCTGGCTCTCAACTGCACTGTTCTGTCTATATTGGCTTTTTACACCTTGACACTGGCTGTGTAAAAAGGGAGGATAGGTTATGGAATTCTGTCTTTCTGTCAAGAAAAATATGTAATTAAAGAGATAAACCATGGACATAATTATAAAAGATATGACAACAGGGATAGACTTATATGTTTGCACTTGTGTGTCCATGCATGTATGTTTTGTGTAAAGAAAATCAAACCTGCAAATAGAAAAGAAATTGTTTTTTATGTGTTTGCATGTGTGTGCTTGTGTGTATTTTTTCATAACTTGACCTTGAAGTAGTCTATGATGTACAACACTAAGTATTTGTGTCATCTTCAGCTGGCGGATGGAGCAGACTGTGGTTCAGTGATCAATACTATATACAATAATCTGCTGCACCAGAGAGAGAGAGAGAGAGAGAGAGAGTGTGTGTGTGTGTGTGTGCACATTGTGTGGTAAGAGAGGAACCAAGTGTGTGCTCCACAGTATTTAATAAATGGAAACACATTACTCCAAGTGTAAACCAAGTTATAAAGTTGTTAAGCTTGTACAGCAGAGTGCAGTTTGTTCTGAGCTCTTGGGAATTCAAGTCATTTGGTGAATTTGAAATGTTTTAAATGATCTAATTTCACTTATGTAACAATATTTGTTTGTGTAATTTCTGGCATTTTATTAAGTGCCTGCAGTTGCAACCCGTATTGGCCATATCGCTAATTAATAAGTAAATTAGTCACACTGAGAAATTGGGGGATAGATGAATAAATGAATCACTGAATCAATAAATTAACCAGAATTTTGGATATTAATTTATAAACAAAGGAAAAAGAAATCAAATGTTTTTTTTTACTAACCTACTTTCCTAGTATCCATTTCCCTTATTATACTCCCTTCAGTTTTGGTGGACATAGCTTAGGAGTTAAGGTTGAGGACTCATTTACTCATCAATTTCAGGAAAGCATATTCTCAACCAACAACAGCTCCAAGTGAAAAAGCAAAGAATTGGTTCTACTTTAGAGGAAGATTAGCTATTTAGTATTTGAGTGTTCAAATCATAATAAATAATACCTAAGGAAGTTTTTTTTCTGAACTTTACTTTTGATTGTTGCTTACTAAGTTATTAATATATAATGTTATAGAAGAATACTTAAGAGTTCAAACCAAGTTTTCAGGGGCTTTGAAGCTCATTGTAGTGACAGTGTAATGACATCTTGATGTGTTGAAATCATTTTAAAATGTAGTATTTTAAATTTTGGACATGGTTAGACTACTGTGTTTTAACTTCCATTTGTCTGTCTAAATCCATTATCATTACCATACAGCTATCTGGGTTGACCTATGTCTTTACTGTATGTGGTATGCCTCTCCATTAAAAGAAGTCAAAATATCCTCTACATGCCTTAGAAAAGGATTTTTCAAAATAGTAAGAACCCTGATGACTTCAACATAAACACACAACCAATTTAAGAATTTTCCTAATCCTTCAACTCATCTAAATCACATTAGAGGACTGAGAATAACATATTTTTTAATGTACTGTGGTCGGTGAGCTGTCTGAATGGCTTGTGAGCACGTAACACTTCAGCATTACCAATTCATGGCATACAATCAAAGGAAGAGAAATTCGAATTGCCACTGACCAAAATGAAAGCGTTTACTCAAAGTGCAAAACCCCTGATAATCTGTCATAGCCAGATGAGTATATTATCTAAATGCACAAATAATGAGATTTTGATATTTGAATGAGATATATTCCAAAATATATATATATTTACAGAGGTTTGATTCATGAGGCATAATGGTTTAATTTCCTTTCCCTTCTATTTGGTGCATTTACTCTCACGAAAAATGACATTCCTTAGAAATCAGCTTGTTTAAGTACATAATCAGGTTAAGAATCACTATTATCCACTTAATGTCAGTTATTTCCAATAATAAACTACAGGAATGAACCCTCAGTCAATATTTTGACCAATGGCTAGCCTAGCCACTAGCTGCTAGAGTTCTGTTAACTTGTGCTCTTTAGCCCCAACCAACAAGTTCCCCTTTACATTTGAATTTTAGGACGAGCTTTATCTGGTGTTGGTTTCTCTGCACTCTGCTTTATGTATAACAGGAGTTGTTCATTTGATGTCAGCTTGAGTTCACCTGGTCTGTTATTTTGTGGTTACCGGGGGTTGGCTTCTCTAGACAGTCAGATTGTGTTTCGCTGTAGTCTGTATTCCCAGGAACCATAACGCAGTGTATTTCTTTGCTCTGGGGGAGTTGTATTTCTGTAACAGGGCTGCCATCATTCTCTGTTGTCAGATCTTCCGGAGGTGTTGGCTGGTGTTCAAAAAGGCCTCCAGTAAAGGACCCCGACGGTTAGAGAAGTACCCAGACGAGAAGGCAGCCTATTTCCGGAGTTTCCATAAGGTAAACACACACAACTGAATCCCATTATAAATTTTATTCTGATTACTTGTTTTCATTCAATTTGTCTGAATCTATTGGTTTACCTTATTGTACTGTACAGCATTATACAATAATATTACAGCTTTAACAATTAGTCAGTTCTTTAGTTGGTCAACAGAACATTAATCATTAACTATTTTGATAATCAATCTAGGACTGCAACTAGTAAGTATTTACATTATCATTTATATTTCCCAATTATTTTCTCCATTAATCAATTAATCTATCTATAAAATATAATAAAAAAATTAAAATTGCCCAACACATTTTCCCAAACCCCAAGGTGACATCTGATATTGCTTTGACAAACAGTCCAAAACTCAGAAATGTTCGATATATTGATTGAAAGACTAAGAAATGGATGGATATCTGCTTTGTGTGGTAGCTTCACAAAGCCAAGTTTTCAAACATTTTTGTTGTTAGCGGTGAGGCCCAGGAATAGAGATGTCAGTCAATCAGCTGGTTAAGATTAAACAACATGTAGTGATCAGATTGCCATAAAATTTAGCATTGATATCTGTTATCCCCAGAGTTTGAGTGCTAAGGATTTGGTAACATTCAAGTAACCCAAGTCTATGATAATGTGAAAAACATAGAATTTTCTGTAGATATTCATCCCCAGAGAATCATGTGTCTAATAGTTTGTCTGTTCACTTTTTGTGTTACCAAAAGGAGATTAACCCTGGTGTTTCACTGCCTCGGGGAACCGTCTCTGGCCCAGTCTAAATGCTACTGATATTGGCATGCAGAGCACATTTACCAGACAACAGCCAAGACTTTCATTTTGCAATTTGGCCAACTGGTAGAATTAATTAGCTTCAGCTGATAAAATCTGACGCCGATGGTCGCCCACTAAATATAAAATGCCGGGAATTGCTTTTAGGCTTAAGATATGTTCTCTTAAAACAGCAGGAACAAATGTTTCAATGCTATTGTGATATAGATTAATATTATCTTTAAAAAAGTGATTTGATTTTTATTACACTTAATTTGAAATATAATACTTACTGTATGAGATTAAGTTACTCAAAGTGGGTGCTTTTTGCATTGCATAATAAACAAAGAATATTACACCTATGGAATAAACACTACTTGTAAGCTGCATTATACACTCTCACTAAGAACCTTTTCGTCTTCATATAGAAAGTTGGCCACAGGTGATGGAGTTAAGGATCCATTAAGACACATTTTGCAACTTTATCTTGTCCTCTGGGGCCCTTTTCCTCCCTTTTAAAAGTAATAATCCAGGATATAATATCTCTCTCCTCGCCTCTTAAACCCTTTGAAATACTCCAATTATGGCTCATTATCATGGTGAGGGGAGATGATGTTAAAGGAGTCGCACCGTGAACAGTGTTTTATAGTAATGAGACGAGATAACAGCAGATGATAGGGGACTGTGACACCAGGTTTCTTTCATGGCTGTGGTTTGAGAGCTGACTCAGTACCACATTGTGTGATTATGACTCAGGTGGGGGATTTCACACTTTGGCAAATTTGTGATTTTTGTAGTTTCCTCAATGTCCCAGAATGCATACAAGCACAAGCTAGGTAGGTGCTTTGATCCACTTTGTTAGCATCCCTCCTTGCTACAGTATCAGCCATGTATTGTGAATGTAGCATCTCTCTGCCCACTACATCATGCTGTCACATGGGGCGTCCTGTGTGGCTGTAACCACCCCCCCCCCGCCCCCACCTCCCCAAAGGCATCTCATACACCCAGCGCTGGAGTGAGCGATGAGTGCACATATGCACCAGTGCACCTGGTAATGCATCGCCACAAAGATCAAGAAAGGTCCCGTCTGAGGGCTTCATTCAACGCTGCAGTGCTTTGGGAGGAAATAGGCTGCACTGGTGGCTGATTTACAGAATCAACACAAAGGGGATTGGCTTCTCTCCACCCACCTACCCCCCTCCACCACCCACACCCTCCCTTGCTTCTTTCCAAGTCTGATGAGCGCTGGTCCACAAAGTACGAATATTTTTAGCAATATTTTTTTAGAAAACTTGTTTTCGTGTGCGCTACTTTTCTCGATCTCTCCTGAGTTCCTGACAGATGCAGCTACAGTGGAGAGATGGAACTCTATTTAAATGCCCAAAAAACAGTGTGTGCAGATGGATGTGTAAATAAACAGTAAAGCAAAGAGGAGTGATCTTTCCAATATGAGATTTAGCTTAACACCTTTGAATACAAAAGACAAAGGAGAGATGGGGAGGAAAGGAGAGCGGATGAGGAATAGGTCTCATCACAAGTGATTCACTTTGCTTGGACTCCAGCGCCTAAGGCTGGGAATGCACCCAAATCTCTCTTTTAGACACAACCAGACACACACACTCACACATAAAGGGAGACTAAAACATGCAGAGTTGCACACTAAACACAAACAGAGAAAGAGATGAGAGGCTGGTGGAATTAATGGCTCAGAAATCCGCACTGTTGATGCATATGTATCTGAATCTTCACGGAAAAAAACACCTCATCTCATATAAAATACTTAGATGTTATCTTTAAAGAGGGATAAGAAATAACAAATGAAAAATATCTCTATATCTATCAATATACATAGCTCCCTCTCCCTTTACTCCTCTTTTTGTATTTCCTTGTCGTTAATCTCTCTGTGTAACTTCAATGCTGAGCAGAGGATATCTGACGATGGAGGGGAAATTTACAATACCTAATGTGATCGAACAAAGAAATCTGTGGTCCACATATGTTGTCAGTGTTATTAGGTCTAGTCTTTTAACCTTTAACAGTCAAGCTTTACTATACGGGCAGTGAGCCCAGCTAATTCATTCCCAACTGTGGGCAAAGGGCCCACAGTTAGCACACAATGGACTACAATAATGTAATGGGCCTTATCTCCCAGGCAGAGTGAACACAGAGAAGACTGTTGAACAAAATGGCCTGTAAATGCGGGTGATATTCAATTAAATGTAATCTTCTCTTTTTTTTCATTCACGATCAATCTCCTGGTAAAGTGATTTAGATGCTTTTGATCGCACTCCCCCCTATTGACTAGAAAAGCAGTTTCAAGGAGAGGCACTTGAACAGTGGATGCACAGTGTGTACTGTATGAGCATCGGGTCACATTTATTCATAAAGTGCTTTTAAAATAAATAGCAGTACATTACATACCACACGCTACACTGCAGCAAGCTGAAGTGTGTATGATTTCTTACTTTTTGAATAGAGCTTTTTGTAATCAGCAGAAATAACTACTATTGTTTATTTATCCCTGAAGATCACCCACATTTCTATTTTACTTCGCCATTCTTTATGTGCTAAGCCTCTAACTGCTATTGCACTTTCAGCAAAGCAGTGCAAGATGGCAATTAAGCCTTGTTGCTGCTGCTGCTGCTGGCTGTGTTCATTCAAGGTAATGTGTTCCTGCCATTCTCTCCGTCCTCCTTAGATCACTGAGCTCCATAATATCAAGAACATTACCCGGATGCCACGGGAGACAAAAAAGCATGCTGTGGTGATTATCTTCTGTGATGACACGTCCAAGACATTTGCTTGTGAATCAGGTAAGCGCCTTTTCCCTCCATTCAAATAAGACTTTTTCAGCTACAGTATAGTAGCAAGGGAAGGGAGGCAACTTTTTTTTTGTTTATTCTGTGTCAGAAGGTGTTGGATGAGGATTGGAGGGGTGGTTTGTGAAAAGTTTAGAGGAAGAGTCAGAAGTGTAAGGCAGAGTAAGTAAAAGAGAATGAGAGAGAGGTGAAAGAGGCAGAGGAGAACTGGAGTTTAGCGAAGTGATGCTCATTTGCCGCTATATTAAGAAGTAGGAGGATCTGTTCCGAAATATTGATTTATCATATTGAAGGTATGATATTGGGCATCATTTTTAGTGTGTTTCAACCCAATTACGGACTGTAACAATGGAGATTGCTTCTAATACGTGGACAGGAAGCCAAGAAGCATCTGCACATGGTTTGCAAAAGTCCACTCTTTAGGTGCAAATAAACACAGCTGGACGTGGAGAAAGGCAATGGCTTGATAAGGTGGATGCACCTTAATGTGCTGCTGCTAAACAGATACGGATGAACATCCTTACACTCTAGCCTTGTAAGTGTGTGCTAGTAGGTGCAAGTGTGTGCTGATCAAATACCTGTTGATGGAGAGATGTATCAGTAAACCTCGGGGCTAAGATTATTGAACTTAGAGTGGCTGGCTTTAGTCTGTTTCCCATGATCACTTACTCTTTCTCTCTCTCTCTCTCCCAATCTTGGCTCATTTCCATGCCCACAGCCTTCCCCCTCACACCACCATATGGATGTCTTTATCACCCTGTGTCCACTGACCTCTCATAGTCCTTCAATTCTTGGAACCCACCTAACATTTTCACCCCTCGCTTCCCATTTCTGTCATTGTAGATTTACTTAAAATGCCACATATAGTAAGAAATACTTGATAATAGTGGTTTTGTGTTTTTAAATTTTCTTATTTGAATCAAATTTTCTAAGTGTCCATCAAAGTAGTAGAAGTAAAATAGGTCTTTTTCTGAGTTCTGTGTTGCTAATTTGGCATTCAGCCTTCCTACTACAGGGCAGTGCCAATGGGAGTTTGGATCTGCAAACTGAATCTGGCAATAGCAAAGCAAACTGCAAACTTCTATACAAATATGTCAAAACAGTGTGAAGCGTTGACTGTTTTGTAAAAGAAAAAAGTAATACGGTTTTATGAAGATCTCCTGATATTTCATATTTAAAATAAACTTTGATGCCTCCATCCAAGCGGTGCTATGTTGTTTAGTGTGCTGTCAATGAAACAAAGAACTGAACAAAAGAGTAACAGATCTTACTTTTTTGACAGTTATGTGCTTTGTGTGCATCTGTCAAATAGGCACCATAAAGAGATATGTGAGTGTGACCTGCAGATTGAACTGAGATGAGATATGAATAGTGCAAAGCTTGTTAACTCCTGACATTCCACATCTGGATCAGGTCCAAAGAAACTGTAAATAACACATTATTGTATAACCATAAGCTGCTGCTGAAATCAGTAGAGACAAACCATCCTGATTAATATCTCACACATTCTCTCACTCCATAACCTCATCTTGTTTTTTTTCTTGCATCTTCACACACTCTTAGCTAACACAAAACGCTACTCCATCACATTTCATCAAACACCTACACATCCACCCCCAGAAGCACATGCAGACATCCTCCTAACATATTTCTTCATGCATTGCACATAGACTGCCTCTATGCTAATGAAGTGTTTGTTTAGCCAATTTTCCACTCACTGGCCTTAAAAGTGTGGGAGTTTAGAGGCACTTACTCTGAATGAGAAAATCTGAATCTGGGGAGGCATGAGCAAGGGGCTAAAGTCCAAAGCTGCTGCCTATGAGTGCATGTGTGAGTGTGTGTGCATGTGTATTTTTGCTTTTTCTTGTGCGCGAATGAAGAGCTCCAGGCAGCAGCAGACCTTTCCTTCACCCTCCAAAGCTGTATAGATATGTCCCATTGGACACTGGAGTTGATCTGACAAACAGGCTGTCTTACTCTGCCAGCTACACACAAGTTAGTCTAACGTGAATGAAGTGAAAATACCTCAACACACACACACACATTACACCAGCATGTGATGACTTTTGATTAATAGACACAGAATCGCAGTGGTGTTCCCGCACCTCCACATGTGTCTCTGTACACATCACTGGCCATACTCACATATCCCAGAATTCCACAGGGCTTAGAGTTAAGGAGCTTCACAAAGATAAACAACTCCAGCGTTTGCCTCATTTCATACTTCAGTAACTCTCACCAAAAGCTCACATAAGACAATTGGAAATCTTCTCCATGGTAAACACTATTTTTTTTTTTTTTTTTTTTGGACTTAACAGGAAGGAAAATTGGTATTCACAAACAACAGACTGCCACGCAGACTTCCAGATTTGATTCATGAAATCATTTGTCTCTCTAATTAGCCTCCGATTAAAAAATTCAGTTTTACAATGAATGCCCTCCCGCCTTTAAGTGCCAGCTGTCACGTGTAGTAGACTTAACTTCCCACACAGAACTCAGTTTCTACACACAGACTGCTGCTTTAAAAAGAGTCAGTAATCACAATTGTCCTGATTTAGTCCGAAATTCCACAAAATGACTATTCCAATGAACCTTTAAGGGAATAGTTCACTATTTTGGGAAATACTTAGTCTTGACGCCAAATATGAAGCTATTACCAGTAGCTGGTAAACTAAGCTAACCCCTCATAAAACCCCAACGTGTCATTTTTATGCTTTAGTTTAAGTACGGATTAAACAAATGAGATAGAACATCTTAATTAGTGAGAGAGCTTTAAAGGTGCCGGTAGATGGATTTTGTTACCATCTGAAGGAGCCAGGCCAGCTGTTTCTCAATGTTTCCAGTCTTAATGCTAAGCTAAGCTAGCTGTCTGGTAGCTTCATATTTAAGACATGAGGGTGGTATTGATCCTCTCATCTAACTCTCAGCAAGAAAGCAAATAAGTGCACTTCCCAAAATGTCGAACTATTCCTTTAACCATCTCATTCTGTTGAAATATCCTGTAGCCTATTTTGTTTCCTACTTACATTTCCTTTCCAATTAACAAGCTAAAGCTAAAGCCTTCCTTCAATTTGGGAATTAACTTATTGATTGTGTGAATAGATGATCACCAGTTTGTGACAGAGCTACTTATATTGTACAGCCTTGGAACTGAGTATTGGCGTAGGAGGGAGGAAAAACTTAGCATTCATCTGTCGTTGGCTGTTGCTGAACTCACTGCCTCTTTTAATCTGCACCGAATCGATCAGATTGATTTTTCTCCCCCCTGGTTACTGTTAGCTGTACTCATGTCCTGTACATGCAGCGTTTTATTCGTAAATTCCTTTGGTGATTTACGTGCATGTGTATGTGGAAACACACTAAAGCAAGCATAGCTGCGGTAGTATAATCTGGACAGTATGTTTTATTGTGCCTGCAGTGTTGGATATGGAGGAAGTATGTGTGTGTTTGATGGTGCCTTAATGCTGTGCCGCTGTGTGGCTGTATGCAGAGCTGGATGCAGAGGAATGGTGTAAGCTGCTGTGTGTGGAGTGCCTGGGCAGCCGTCTCAACGACATCAGCCTGGGAGAACCAGACCTGTTAGCAGCGGGGGTGCAGCGGGAGCAGAACGGTGAGTGCCCAATTAGTCCCTGCTAACACAGACAGCCATTCAGGGTCAATCTCCCTCACTCAGCCCGCCACCAAGCAGTTAGCGGTTGCAGTCCAGGCCTGTATGTGTTAATGCAACTGAGCCCTCAGAGGGTTATGGGAGCAGAACAGCCACTGTCCAATTAGGCCTGGCTAATAAGGGCCATTTTTTGTCAATATCTGATCCAAAGTCCCCTGTAACCGTCTTTAGTTACATTAGCTCATGTTGGTTCAACTTCAGAAGTACGTTTGAATGTGTGTGTGTGTTGAAGGAAACCGGTGTGTGTGTGAGTTAGAGCACAGGTCACAGGCTGTGGTCGGGGCTCTGTTCCAGGCCTAATGAGAAGTGCTGTGCATCACTGGCTTCCCTCATAATGAAGCTTGTCACAGAGATGGATGAGATTATGGCTCCTAAAGCCATGTGAAATAAATGTGCTTCCCCACATATTCCACTCCCAGGAAATGGAAATGGAAAAGAGAGGAGACAACGGGGCGCTGCTATCACAGTGGAGCTCATTCTCTGTGTAATTTGTAAACTCGCGGAGGAAATCGAAAAGGCAACAGGCAAAGAAGAGCAGTTTAAAGTTGTAAAAGGGCGAGTAATTGAAAAGAATCTGCCGTCATTTCAACCCATTTCATTTCAGTGCAACCGTAAAGTGAAATTGTATTCTTCAACAACTTGGACTCATTTATTTAAGATATCAAAATACAAGTTTTTGACTGTGCTGCGGCGAACCAACTGAAGTGTAACAACACAATCCCTCTTCCTTTTCTTGTGGCAGGAGCCCTGCTGTTCAGTGCTCACGCAAAACTTACAGCGGAGTGCTCTGGAGATAACTAAGCCAGCGTCTCGCTGCTGCCGTTATGAGTGAATGAAACAAGAGGCTTGGGCCTTTCAATTAGTAGCCCTCCCCAAACAGCGGGGGCCGATAATTAGATCGGAGTTCATTTTCACTGTCCCTAAAAATACGCCACACTATGACATTGCCATTTTCTATCCACTGTAGACACATGGATTATTTTGAATCATTAAGCGTAATTAGTGAGAACTAATTTAGATTATGGAGAAGTCTCTCGTCCTCTCTCTGTCTGCCTCAGAGAGTTAGTTTAATGTGAATGGGCAGATTTGGCTCCTTGATCCCAGACCAGCTGACTTGATGCCTAGTTAGACCCACTGTAGGTGAAGGTAATGTGCTATTTAAAAAAAAACTAGGATAAGAGGCCACAAAATAAAAAATGAGTAAGAGATAAGTACAGTGGGTGGAAGTCACTTTAGTGGTGTTGTTAGTAGTTACTGAAATTACATACAAAATTCCTATCCAGAAGGATGAAGCAAACCCCACACATTTGTTTCTGCGAGCACAAAGCTTAAATTATGTGAAAACTACCCCTCCCATCCCCCTAACACCCCATATATCTCAGACTCACACGCAGAGAGGGAAGAATAATCTATCTCCTGATAAGAACTAAGAACTTAATCAGGCTCTCATAAAACTCCTTTTAGGATTTAAACAAAGCCACACCTCAAACTACTTAGCTTAGATGGTTTAACTTCACTTTTTTATCCATAATTTGTTCATTACAAATACGAGCGAATGAAAATTCATGCTTGCACAAGCTGTTGAGAATGATACTTGTGTTTACCATTGTGGTTAGTGGATAACATCTGATAAATTACAGCTAGAACGACTTGAATCATTCAGGTGCGATAAGGTATCTAAGGATAAGGAAAAATAATCTGTTTGTGTTTAGTGTTGCTAACAGCAGAGATTTTCTAATTCTCAATAATTATTTGGACGCCCTTGAGAATCAGGAATTCTGTTTATTTAAGGAATAGGAATAGTTCAACAAGTTGGGAAATATGCTTTTTTACTTTCTTGCCAAGAGTTAGATAAGAAAAGCTAAAAAGCTAAAAGGCTATAGCCTGGAGATGGTCAGTTTAGCTTAGCTGAGTTTAGCTTAGCATACTTTAGCAGAAGGTGTGCAGGTAAATGGATTTTTTCAGCTTTGGACAGGCTAGCTGATTTGCTCTGCTGAGCTAAGCTGCTAGCAGTAGCTTTATATTTACTTTACATGAGAATATCAATCTTGTATCTCATATAATTCTTGGCAAGAAAGTTAATAACCATTTTCCAAAACAAACTATTGCTATAAAGAGTAAATTCATGCAAAGTAAATACATGTACAGTACCAGTCAAAAGTTTGGACACACCTACTCATTCAAGGGTTTTTCTTTATTTTTACTGTTTTCTAAATTGTAGATCAATACCGAAGACATCAGAACTATGAAATAATATATATGGAATTATGTGGCAAGCAAAAAAGCGTTAACTAAGCAAAATATGTTTGTTGTGTCATATTTTAGATTTCTCAAAGTAGGCACCTTTTGCTTTGATGACAGCTTTGCAAACTTGGTATTCTCTCACCTAGCTTCATGAGGTCGTCACCCTTAACGCTTTTCCAACAGTCTTGAAGGAGTTCCCACATATGCTGAGCACTTGTTGGCTGCTTTTCCATCACTCTGCGCTTCAACTCATCCCAAACCATTTCAGTTGGGTTGGGGTTGGGTGATTGTGGAGGCCAGGTCATCTGATGCAGCACTCCGTCACTCTCCTTCTTTGTCAAATAGCCCTTACATAGCCTGGAGGTGTGTTTTGGGTCATTGTCCTGTTGGAAAACAAATGATGGTTCCACTAATCCTAAAACCAGATGGCATTTCACTGCAGAATGTTGTGGTAGCCATGCTGGTTAAGTGTGCCTTGAATTCTGAATAAAACAGTGTCACCAGCAAAGCATCACACCTCCTCCTCCATGCTTCACAGTGGGAACCACACATGCAGATACCCTCCATTCACCTTCTCTGTGTCTCACAAAGACACACCAGTGGGAACCAAAAATCTCGAATTTGGACTCAACAGACCAAAGCACAGATTTCCACTGGTCTAACATCCTTTCCTGGTGTTTCTCTTCTTCTTATTGGTCTCCCTCAGTAGTGGTTTCTTTGCAGCAGTTAGATCCTGAAGGCCTCACGCAGTCTCTTCTGAACAGCTGATGTTGATCTGCTACTTGAACTCTGGGAAGCATTGATTTGGGCTCTAATCTGAGATGCTGTTAATTGGTGATTTCTGAGGCTGGTAACTCTAATGAACTTCTCCTCTGCAGCAGAGGTAACTCTTGGTCTTCCTTTTCCGGGGCGGTCCTCATGAGAACCAGTTTCATCATAGTGTTTGATGGTTTTTGCGACTTCACCTGAAGAAATTTTCAAAGTTCTTGAGATTTTTCTGGATTGACTGTCCTTCATGTCTTAAAGTAATGATGGACTGTCATTTTTCTTTACTTAGTTCTTGCAGTTCTTGCCATAATATGGATTACTACATTAGTTGAATAGGGCTATTTGCTGTATACCAACACTACCTTGGCACAACACAACTGATGGTCTCAAACACATTAAGAAGACAAGGAATTCCACCAAATAACTTTTGATAAGGCACACCTGTTAATTGAAAACCATCCCATGTGACTACCTCATGAAACTGGTTAAGATATTGCCAATAGTGTGCAAAGCTGTCATCAAGGCAAATGACAAGGCAATGACAAATAAAACTGAGACTATCTGAATGGTGAGATACCAATATAAGTGAGAAAATATGTTATCCCATAATATAAATGAACCAAGTCTACGACACTGGGTGTAAATAAAATGTTAATGGTCAAACTAACAGTATGCCAGTTTGTGATGCAAGTTTTTGTGAATCTTTTCAGAACGCTTTAACGTGTACCTGATGCCTACCCCTAACCTGGACATCTACGGGGAGTGCACCATGCAGATCACCCATGAAAACATCTACCTTTGGGACATTCACAATGCTCGCCTCAAACTCGTCATGTGGCCTCTTAGCTCCCTCCGCAGATACGGTCGAGACTCCACCTGGTTCACTTTTGAGTCAGGAAGGTGTGTGTGCATGCAAATATGTGCTTATGTTGTGTGTGTGTGCGTGTGTGATTGAAATGTTGGCGCTGGGAGGAGGAAAAAAAAAAACTTTGGAAATGTCATCAAAACTTTAACAAAGCAACTTTGGATATCCAAAACATCCCAGGATATCAACATTTGCCGCAGAGCCCTTCAGGCGATGATGTGACAGGTGGCCTCTGTGAATGTGTCTCTGTTTATGTGCTGTATCTACTCACGCATGTGTGTGTGTGTGTGTGTGTATTTGACTTCAGTGGGCTATTATATCAATGTGCTTCTCTGTAAGTGCACATCCAACCATGCATTTTTGTAAATCAGCAATCCAAGAGTGAGTGCGATCAAGGTGTGTGTACTTCTCTCTCTCTCTCTTTCTCTCTCTCTCTCTCTGTGTGTGTGTTCCTGGCGCAGGATGTGTGACACAGGAGAGGGTTTGTTCACGTTCCAGACGCGGGAGGGCGAGATGATCTACCAGCGGGTCCACTCAGCCACGCTGGCCATTGCCCAGCAGCATGAGAGGATGATGGAGGAGATGGAGAAGAGCTCCCAGGTAGAGTTTTACAGTTTTTTTTTTTTACATTTTGGTTGTTTATCTGATACCCACAGTTTTATTCTTGTGCTGCCAACATTGCAAACAGCTAATAATAAGTGTCAACATACAATTGTTCCTGGAATAATTATTAAGTGCGTACATAGTGTGCGTCACTTTTATATCATAGCTAAAATATCCGGTTGATGTTGGAAAGAAACAAGGAGCAAGAAGCATTTTTACAAAGACTGCAGTGAACATGCATCCATACACACACACAAAAAACTGATATTTAATTTTTAAAAAAGCCTATTGTCTCTACTGTTTCAATGGTTTCTATGCTGCCTGTTTGATTTAGGCTGATCAAACAAGCATTTCATTGAAGCTGTTCACAGAATTATTTTTAGAAACCAATAAATGAGCACAAAAGCAACATCATGATTTTCACACATACTCAAAAATACACAATTCTCTGTAGGTATGTGCTGCCTGATCTTTCTTCAAAAGTGCCACCTTGGACCCAGAGCCCTCTGCCAGCCCATGGTCTTGGCCTCCGCTCCCTCCTTCCATCACAACACCCATCCATCCCTTCCTCCTTCCTTCCTTCCTGCCTCCCCTCCTCCCTGCTATCATCTGTATTCTTTATTTATGTAGGCCTGCCTAGTGTTTGATGAGCCTTGACCATATGGCCATGCTCTTGGACCCCACCATTTGGGAACATCTCCAAATGCAGCATTTACCCTCAGCTCTATAAATCATGCAGATAGCTACACAAAACTGACCATACGCAATTGCAGTATGTGTAGGAAGTAGTATGTTTATCACTGCAGATTTCTATCGCACTTTCCCAATGAAGTAATGACATATTTCAGAGTTTCTATAACATGCAGAACTGCAGTCTGGCTCTAAGATGCATTGCAAAATCCATCCAGTGGCACAACAACAACATCATGATCCCAAATGAATCCTCATCTCACAGCTATTCCAAACAGAGGCACGCATTTCAACCAGCAATATACGGCTTTGTTTACTGACATAAGTGGAGCATTTTCCCCCTGTTGTGAGTGAGTGACAGAAAGTGAGAGACACTGTAAGCTCTCTCTGTCTGTTTCAGATCCACTCCAGAGAGATGCTAACCAAGTCCATCTCCCTGCCACGCAGCGCCTACTGGCAGCACATCACGCGTCAGAACAGCGTGGGAGATCTCTACAGTTACCAAGGTACAGGCATGGAGTTACTAATTATCATACACACAGTGTTGCTATTTCTTTACCTACTCGTGTCAGTGGTAATGTGTGGATCGCAGCGGATGTGAAGGAAAGACAGGTGGAGAAACAGAAAGATATGCTGGGGGAGAATATTTCTTTCCTGCAATGGAGGAATTATACGAGTAAACCTTACAAATCTACAAATATCACTACATTTATTAACCTCAGGAACATTTATTATCTGTGCAGAACAAATGGTTTGGTTGTTAATAGGAATTCTGAAATTAATTAAATCATGAAATTATATTTTCTCCATCTTTTTTTCAATATACAGTATATAGACCATACAAAAATCTACTCACAAGCAACAAATACAAGATGGTGACACAACATAACATAACATTAACATAG
Organism: Thunnus thynnus; assembly: GCF_963924715.1. Lineage (NCBI taxonomy): Eukaryota > Metazoa > Chordata > Actinopteri > Scombriformes > Scombridae > Thunnus > Thunnus thynnus. The sequence goes on from NC_089537.1 coordinate 14,519,177, forward strand.
ACTTTCACCCTCATCTAGCTTATTTGAACTTCTTTTCTTTCTATTTCTATTTTTCATTTTTATTCTGTGAACCTTGACATACATTTTGTGTCTTGTTTTAAGGTTTTCTTTTATCATTAATTTGCCCCAGGTGTTTGGATTTGTCACCCCTTTTGATTGGCTGTTGCAGCCTGTGGCTCTAGTATGTATAAAGATGTTGTTTCATCTTGTGAATTTGGTGCAAAAGTCTATAACTGAAACATTGTATTGCTATTAAACTCAGTGCTGACAGTATGTGAGAATTTAAAAATGTTCTTATTTATGTTTGGCCTCCAAAAAGAGGTCAAAAATATTATTACGCTCTATTGCAATAAAGCCTGGCCTCATTAATCCTGGTAAAATTCACAGATCAGTTTGGAACTTGAACATCTAAACATATCAACCCTCTAAACATGGACTGTCATTTATATAAAAGTAACTTGGAAAACTTCCTCATTTCAAATAACATGTGTTTAGTTCTGAAGTCTAGTCTTAAGTCATGATAGTTCAGTATAAATTTGTATACAGCTCATCATAATGTATTATTTTACTGTTTTGAACACTATTCTTCTATCTTCTATTCTGAACATTATTTCTCTTTTGATCAACAACAAAGACACACAGATAAAACATTATTTGTGTGTGATGTTGCAAGTAAATGCACTCATGTCTGTGTGTATGTGTGTGTGTGTGTGCATGTGAATGAAGGAGAGAGAGATTAATGTCACAACAAATACACAGATATTCCAGCAGATGCCCTACTACATTCAGTCTCAGCACTGTATGTCCTTTATGTGCACTTAATGTACACACACACACACACACACACATAAAAAAGAGAGTGTGTGTTTGTGTGTTAATGTCTAGATATAGACCAGAGGCAGAAAGGTGATTAGTGAGCTGATGAGATTACGCTGTGTCCATGGTATTAGTTGATTAGTAGACTTATCTGAGGATTATGGGCCTTTTGGCTTTCACTGATAGAGCAAAACAGAAAGCCAGGCAAAGATGAAAGTCGCTCTGACGTCATCATTTTCTTTTAGAAGCTAAGGCTGGATTTCTTTTTTCATTATCATTTAATTGTGGCCTGATAAGCTTTAAAGCAAAATGGGAGTCTTCCATTCCAAACATCAACATGTTCTTATATACATATACAGTCAATAGAAAAGCTTGAGCATGCCAGGGTCATTATTTATAGGCCCAGTCTCTGTAAACTCTCCTTTTAAACTCTTCCTTTTAAACTCTGGTGAGCAGAGGAGCTTCTCCCTCATCCATCACCCTGGCATCCTCTCTGCTCCTCCCACACTTTCTCTGTGTGTCTGTCCGAATCGGAACAACCCTCCACCTTCTTTTTTCCGCTGCTCATACGCATTCAGCGCTACCATTATCTCTCCTCTTTCCCCCCATGAATAAATTGAATGCATCAGTGTGTTTGAGGACGCAGTGAAAGGTCTCGTCAGACAAGGAGGAAGAGTAGGTGATTCCAGGAAGTGACAGGAGTTTAACTCCTGCTGTGACACCGGTTGTTTGGACTGTGAAAGGCATGACAGGAGAAGCTCACACATGTCAGGTGCTGTTGTTGCTTTTAACACGGCTGCAAGGAGTCCTTAGACGAGCAAAGCCATACACAGTTATTGCACTGATTCCTCATTGGCAGAAGATTTTTACATCTCCTGTTTTATAATCACACCTTCGTACACAGCTGTGTACATATTTTGACATGTATACAGTGGCCAAAGCCATAAGTAAAGTTCTTAAATTAGCCAAAGGTTGTTAGAAAATCCTCAAGGAAATACTTAAATGTGCAAAAGAGTACTTTGCAGGTATTTAATGGTTAAGTTTTAGGACATTTTACAGAAAGGGTGCTACAGATGATAAGAAAAGATGGAAAAAGTGTTATATTGGTTTCTACTCATTATGTTTGGGTTCATACATAGTTGTTAGTCTGCAAAAAATCTTAATTAATTAGACTTTTCTTTAAAACACTTAGTTTTCAGTGTAGTTTTGTTTGTCAAACTTCATATTAGCATATTATATTCTTTCTTAAAAATTCATTAGTATATATACATATACATATATACTACTATAAACAACTATATGTATTACCGAATTATATAACCCTTTCAAAGAAAAGAATTTCCAGTTACACAGCAGCTACTTTTAGGAAATTATTGAAAAAAATTCTTGAAATTTCCAGGACATTAGTATAAGTGTTTACCAGTGTTTCCAGTTTATAGTACTGGGTGTTTGCTTTGACTGGAATTCAGAAATGTATACATCATTTTATTTTTCAGTAATAATATTAATATTACTCACTGAAATAATGATTTGGGTATGAATAGAGGTAAGAAATCAGGTTTTTGGACCATGATGGTTGGCTGTTTTTTTGCTCCTTGGCTGTATCACCGTGTGCATGATGAATATCCAATCAGCACAGTCAATTTGCTGAGTCATGCACGGGTTGCTTTCAAATACCCTGCGGGTCCGGGGGAATAATTAAGGAACACAGATTCCTGTCCCGTTGAGGTTTATTCACCTATTTGTTTATTTCTCATCCTGAGTTAACGGGGGACCTGGCAAGTGAAGAACTGTACCACCTTTATTTTAATACACTGTATTTCACATCTGCTTTTTATTTAGCTGGAAATTTCTCAAAAATGCTTCCCAGAAGCCTTGTTTTCCATAATTGAAATTAATAATTGTCAAATGTATTTTATTTAAAAGAAACTGAGGGATGTGCTGTGGTAAAACCTAATATTATTTCTTTAATCTGCAGAAACTCGACACTTAAGACAATGGATCTACTTTCTACTGCCTTCCACCTCCACTTCCTCTAATGTTACTCACCCTTTTGCATTTCACTGAAACTGCTGTGTTCTCCGAGTTTGCTGATGCAAAGAAATAAGTGCACTTTAAAGTTTCTGAGTTAAAAGAGCAAGACGCCATGCCTGTCAGAAATGGTTCAATTACTAACTCTAATATTGGAATAGAAAAGGGACAAGAATGCTTGTATTTTTTCATAGACTCATTTTTATGTAATTTCTGTGCCTTTTCACACACACACACACACACTCTCTCTCTCTCTCTCTGTCTTCCTGCATTTCATTGTGCTCCACAGTTTAGTGCCGTAGCATTAGCAATTCTAATGGAATGGAGCGCTGTTCTTAGTTTGATCGGCTGGGAGTGATACGAGGGGATTTTACAGAGAGGGAGCAAGTATCAAAGGCGTGGGGACAAGATGATAGGAGGAAAGGATGATAACAGTGTCTTATCTGCAACAGGCGACATGGAACATAGTAGATGTAGATGCAAAAACTGAATCCCATGAAAAATTCATTACAGCCAGGTAAAACTTAGGTCAACTGTTTCGGTCTCTTTCCGGCGGATGCATGGAGTCGCCAGGGAAAGTTTTAAATCTCAGTCATCAGCGTCCAATATTTGAATCCAGATTTAAATGAACTGGCCCAATCTTTAGGGTGAGCTGGATTGATCTTTTTTTTTCTCCGTTTCATTGTGGCTGTTTTACCACACAAAAGACACAAAGCTGGATGTCAGCAGTCTTGCATAATCTGGAGTTTGTGGTACAGGCAGCTTCTCTTTCTCTGGTTACAGCTGTTACTAGGATGCCACCTGGGTTATCGTGCTGTGAGGAAGGAAGGTGCAGACAGGTGTGTGTGCCTACATGAATGCATGAATAGCCGCTTGTGTGTGTCTGGGCCCGCCATTGTATCTGTCAGTGTGTGTGTGTGTGTGTGTGTGAGTGCCCTCCCTGCCTGTCTTGCCTGCTCCGGCCCAGCAGCTGCCACCCCAGGCCAGATAGGATGACATGACCTTCCCTGGTAATGAAAAGGCACTGACAAATCACTGTCTGCTTCTCATAGGGATAAGAGAAGAGGAGGCATGCTGACACCATCTCTCTCTCTCTTTTTTTATTTTTTATTTTTTTGTGTGTACATTCGAGTGTCCTGTCCAAAAACGTGGCTCTCGTCAGGGGTCTGGCATCACACAACAGACACTGCTGTTTATAACAGAGAAGCTGATGAGATCTGTTTCGCCCTCTCTGTCTGCGCTGGGCTCCCTGCCTCTTCTTTTTTTTTTTTGCAGCCCAAATTGGCCTTGGTTGAGGAGAGGGATTGTCTTGGCAAAGATGTGAAAAGGATATGCCTGGTTGCGCACCAGTCGTTTCAGCAATCTATTAAGTACAACGGAGAAGGGGAGAGAAAGTGTCCCCCCCTTTTTTTTTTAACCCGCACAGTCGCAGTGTTTTTTTCTAGAAAACGGGCCGAGCTGCATTTAAAACCTTAAGCTGGAGCCTTATCTCGTTTTTCTTTATTTCAGGGAGTGGTGGAAAGGCAAGACTTGAGGACAGAGGTGTATATGTGTATATGTGTGTGTGTGTGTGTGTGTGTATGACTCACCTGTTATGGCTGGTACTGTTTTGGTCTCATCCTCACACCCACACTAGCCTCCTCTCTGCCTCCTCCTGCAAGCTGTTTCCTTAACTCACACAGGAAAATGCTTTTTCTTTGTTTTACCTCCTCACTGTCTTCACACACACACACTTCTTTTTCTTTTTTTTTTTTCTAAACTAGACTCGTTCTGCTCTCTGTGGCTCTGACACACACTCACACAACCACTTGACATTGATTGCCAAGCTGACTGGGTCATGTTTTATATTCCATGTCGTGGTGAGTTGGCAGTGCGTCTTGCGGTCTGCGCCCGATTCCCTTTGGTGGCATCATGACTAGTGCTGCCAGCACCACACAGGAGAGGCAGTGTGTGTGTGTGTCTTTGCTTTATTATGAATGATTTGCACAGCTTAAAATCATATTTGCTAATAAGCACTTCAGCACCGAGAGCAGAAGAGAAAATGATCCCTTTGTCAATTTCATCAATGTGGCCCCAGAAGAAACCAGCTTATAGAAAATTAAAGACTAATTCAATTTCTTAATCAAATTTCAATTAACCTCTGGAGGTGAATGGATTTGAAACATATGAAATGTATTGATGTGCATCACCATCTCTCAGCCAGCTGTATTAGTAGCTACATACATGCTATAGGTCGGAGGGTTGCTGGTTAGAGTTGATGACAGTGTTGTATTAGGTTTTGCACCTCCTGAAATATTGATCAGTGGCTATTTCCTCCTTGTTCAGTGCATGATCAGCATCCTGCCATCCACTTTATCCTCAACCTACCTCAGCGTGCACATCTCCAAACAGCATTCTAATATATTATTAATGGTCTCATGGTTGCACAGAACAGCCCTCCACCCACAAGTATCCATTACTCCCTCTCGGTGCAGTTAACCAATATGAACTGCAGAACAAATTGGACCAATTAATTTAAATTAAGGTGGAGAGGGAGAGAGCGGGGGAGAGAGAGAGAGAAGACACCAGCAGGCAGTCCGAGAAGATGAGACAGCACAGATCACTCTGAAATTAAGTTGTTTATCTGAGGTGAAAGGTGGATTTTCCATCACATTTGTTATTGTGTTAAAGTTTGTTTTTGCATTTTCTGTGAACCACCTACACCAGAAGGCTTCCCGAAGGATCGTTTGACCTAAATAAAGAATGTCAGGATTATTCTTGCATTCTTTGTTGTAGATATCAGTGTGGACAGTAGCTAAGCAACAGTTGGCGTATAATGTATCTATTGTCTTAGAAATATCCCATATTGTTTTCTTGTGAGGGCCAGTTAACTGAATCAGATGAACTTATTTCATCCCTTTAAAGATATTCAATTGAGTCTTTCTCCACTTTCTCCCCTCCCTCCCCCACAGGAACCAGCATGACAATGACTTATATCCCCCGAGCACAGACGTTCCCCAGCTTTCTGTCAGACGAGCATGAACAGGAGGAGAGGCCGCACCAGGAAGAGGCACCGTCGCCCTCTAGTGGCCGTGAATCCAGTTGCAGCCTGAGACCCCTTCAATGACAAGAATTGCTCCACCAAAACTGGACACTTTAACCACCACTGTAGAGAGGTTGTAGAAATATGTATAGTGACATGTGTAATATATCATTTCTTGGTGATACTGAAACAATAGTGTCAACTGTAGGGAGAGTGGTACATGAAAAGGTCTCCTGCAAAGGGACGATGTCCTTTTTTTTGGTATTTCATGTGACAGCAGCAGTAGCGTTGAAGATTGCACCAAAAATCCTTTAAATGTAGTTTTAAAGTGTTTTATGTTGCCATTATGCTGTTACAGCCAGCATGACCCCTTTTTTTAAAAGCACTACACCTTATAAGAAGTTAAAGGTACTAACACACCAAGGTCCGCAGTAAAACAATGTTAAGACAGGCTTTCGGTCTAAAAATTGATGAAATTACATTGGGTTCGTTCCAATAATGTCCAGCTTCAGATACCATTTAAAGAGAAACTCCACCATTTTTGACACATAATCCTCCCACACTTACTGTACTTTGCTTCCTTTCAAGAATGTGAAATTGATCAATGCCTTACACAAAAACCGACTTTGATGGCAGTGATGAATCAGCTAAAGCCCTTAATCAGTTACAGCCTGCACAGAAAAAGTCATTCAGGAATGTGCGTTGATATACCAGGAAATTACTGTCATGTCAGAAATTATACAATGCAACCTTCTCGGAGCCTCTACTTTAAATTGCCAACCTTACATTATACTAGCAGCGCAATTTGATTTTAATAGCTTCTCTGCTCTATCTGATAACTGGTTTATTAGCAAAAAGGAAAGAAGTGATGTTTGTGACCTGTGAAATATTGCCATCATGGGACTCAGTTTTCGGTTGTGGCAATAAAAAAAATCATAGTAGTTTTCACCCAGCTGCTGTTATGTTCATACAAGATTTAAATTCTGAAAAAGTACCATGAATATACAGTACCACTCAAAAATTTGGACACACTTTCACATTCACTTGAATGAGAAAAGTGTTCTTCATAAGTGTTAGGGGACCTCTTCAGGCTTTCTCTTTTCCATACACCTTTGACTGTCATTTAAGGAATAGTTTTACATTTTGGGAATACAGCTTTCAAGCTGATAGTTAAATAAGAATACCAGTAGCAGGTTAGCTTAGCTTAGCACAAATTAGAAGCAGGGATACAGCTACACTAGCTCTGTCTAAAGGTAACAAAATCTGCCCACCAGCACCTGTAAAATCACAGTTTTACAGGTTGTTTCTACGCTTTTTTGTATGGATTAAACAAACAAAATGTTATGTGTTAATTAGAGAGTTTTAGAGGTGCTGGTAGGTGGATTTTGTTACCTTTGGACAGAGCCAACCAAGCTGTTTCCTCCTTTTTCTAGTTTTTGTGCTAAGCTAAGCTAACCTGCTGCTGGTGGTAGCTTCATATTTATTATCCATCTTCTCTTAACTCTCGGCAATAAAGCATAAATCCCAAAATGTTAAAAACTAAAATTTCCAATCATAAGCATACACAATGAGATTAAAAACACACTAGATTCTGACGCAGATACCATCTTGTTTTTCATCAATTAGCAACAGTATGAACTAGAAGGGAATACCATTAGTGGTCATTGTCATTAAAAATAGTCAAAATCAGCAGAAAACCCACAAAATATTTTCAGTGAATCCTATCTGTAGCATGTAAGTGAAATTTGTCACTGAATACACAACTGCTGTGATGATAATGTTCTCTGCATTATCCTCCTAGAGTAAGAAGTGCCTTCCGACACAGACCGCAGAGTGTGAGACTGTAATCAAAGCATCGTCTTTGGCCTTTGAGTTTACCATTGTGACAAAATAGTGAGCTTTGTACCTTCAAAACAGTTTGAAAAGTCTTAAAATAGAATAATTCTAAGCAACACCTTAACCAGAGATCATTTAGAAAGTAACACATCGCCCACTGTTGGCTGACACCAGAGACTGAATCATCTCTTTTACTGTATTTGTGTTGCAAATCCAGAAATTACAGCATCGACACTAAAATCTGACTCCAGTGACAATCAGTTTGAGGCAGCAAAGCAGTCCTTCAATGTCAAACTTAATCACTTTTTTTCACTTAGTTTTTTTGTTGTTGTTGTTCTGTCTTGAGTTTAATGTCTAGAAATACAGTAGATACTAGATTCCTGTAGAACTGGATATAAGTAAAAGCACTTATCTTGTGTTCAAATTAAGTTTGTCACTTTATTGTGTATATTGTATTTAAGAGAACACAAACTTCATATTAATTTGAGCCTCAAAGTGCCCATCTACAAAAGGTCACACGTATTGTAGAAAGACAGTCAACATATCTGGCCAGATTTCTGCCCTAGATGAGTCTTAGCTCAAGTGTGGTTAATAAATGTATGTATAACAGTTCTATTACATCTGGAGCATCAGAGCCGAACTCACTGAGATAACTGGAGAAAGTTCTAGTTGACTTTATCATTTGTTTTCGTAGCCATTCACAGTACATCTTGTTTGTAGGTTTGATGTGTCATCATGATTTTTTTTGTCCTTGCAATTATATGATTGTGTTTGTGTCCAAAATGTTTTGTGTTTTTGTCAGAATATATGTTTATAGCACTTTCAATACATTGAGAGTAGGACTACAGTTTTCACTAAATGTACATATGTAATGTTTTTGATGATAAAAAGGTAATAAACTGAATGTTCTATCATGTATCAGCATTTTTTCCTTTTGTCAACAGGAGTGTTGAATGAAAGGTAAGTAAAATTCAGTTATAGGAATAGTTTGACATTTTGGGAAATTAGCATAGTTGCTTTCTTGCCAAGAGACAGGTGAGAAGATTGGTCCCACTCATCTGTCTTTACAGTAAATATAAATATAACAATCTTCTCAACTTTTCTTTTAGGAATTTCAAGCATTTATTCAGAGACATGGGGTCTTCCATTTTACAGAAACTAGTTTGGTTTCCTAGAACAAGCTTTATCACACCCTCACACCACAAGAAATCAATGACGTAGTGGCTATGACATTTTATTTTAACCACATTGAGTCGTTTACAGACATGCTCATCAGTTTCAGTATTGTGGGTCACACACACAGTATAACACAGTCAGCAGGATGAGAAGGCAATAAACCTTTGATTCAAAGCCACATTGTCCATTTATGCTCTGTATTTCCACCTTGTCCACATTTTGTCCTGTTTCCTAGTGGAACAGTCCACATTTCCATTACTCCCTCTGCCACTGCCTCCATTTCTATGGAGATAAATTGATCAGAGTACACATAAACAACACACAGCATAAAAGCACTACCATAAGCCTGAGACATTAATCTACAAGAACATATAGTTAAGCTCGGAAATAATTAAAAACAATGAATATGACTGGAAAACATTTTATCATACCATGTTATAAAGCAGAGTAAAAAAACAACCCATACATTCAGTATACAGCAGATAGACAGTAAATGATTGAGGAGCAATAAACTGAAGCACAGGATTAGCTAATTAGAGTTTAGCTTTCATAATAAGACCGTGCTGTAACTAGAATGCAGCCATCCTAGACGGAGAGCCCTTTGGGGAATGCAACAGTCTCAAGTGATGGTACAGTGCTGAGTGACTGCTTTTCTCTTCCGTTAGATGATTAGACACCATTGTCAAGCATTGAATAGAAACCAGGAGGGATGAAAGTAAAAGGAGAGCAACAATTACACAGGCTTTTGTCAATCGTTTTACTCGAGGGTTAGGGAAGTGAAAAGAATGATTATACAGGCTTTTGTCTGCTCTTTCTGCCTGATAGTTACAGTCAAATATTGTTTTGCCCAAAACAAATATTTCCTCGATGGTAATTTTACGCAGTACATACTACATCTAATTAGTGGGAGCAGGGCTGGACTCAAACAAACCTGTCAGCCTTCTAAGACTTACATGAGCACCAGCTTGTTAAGTCATTTCAAACCACAGTATGAATAATTAATCACTGTCAATGTGATCCTGGCATCTTATTTAAAAAAAAAAAAACAACAACCCTCAAATATAAATAATTATAATCTGCGCCTGTCAATATTTATTTTTTAGTTTATTTTTACTCATATATACATGAATAAATGTGCTTTGTTAGCTGAGGGCACACTGGCAGCTGTGAAAGATGAAACCTACACATTCACATTATGTAGTATATCATGTTTATGTTTGTTCATTTATTTATTATGAGGCTGATGTCTGGTTTTGTATGATTGCATAGTGTGCAGGTTGACATACACTGGGCAAGTTTTTATCTGCCTGGACTTCTTTGTGATCTTGGGACACACAGGGATGTTCTCGTAGAAGTTTGGCTGTGAGGACGTGGTAGATTTGTATTAGTATTTGAGGTATTAGACAAAAACATGTGGCAGGGGATAATGTAATGACTGATAGTACAACAGCTTGGCAAAAAGTCATAAAATGTCTCCCGAAATAGGAAAAAACCTTTAAATATGAAATATGCTTTAAGAGCACAAAAATTACATTAAACAGCTTTTCTTACATCATAAACAGTATATTTTTATTTTTATAACAGAATAGCCAATTGACATCATCAGTTAATACTATTATTATTACATCATTAGACTGAGATTACTCCACATATGAGAAAATAATCACTATTACTACATTATCAAGGACTTATAAGATACAATGTTACATTTTCAATCATCTTTTGCTACATTTTGACAAGCTGTTGTATAGCATTATCTAAAAGCTATTACAGGTTCAGTTATATTAAGGCATAGCTGGTTACATGATGATAGAATTTGCTGTATCAAATAAGATTAATAGGCAAGTGTAATGGTACTGTAATTAAACACAATGTCTGAAGAGAAGGTAAGGGAGTGACTCAAAAGTGTCTACTGTCAAGACAAGCGTAGATGTGATGAATAACGTAAGGCTCACCTGTCTCTGAGATGGGTGCAGCCTGACTCTGTATGCCTCCCTCCTGTTCTTCTTCCTGTGGTAATTATCAGACAAAAATCAACAAATAGAATTGTAGGTGCTAAAAACATACCAAAAATATAGGATTTTTCATCAGCAGTTGTTTCAATCAATCATTATTAATGATAATTACTTATGAGTACATTTCTTCTGAAAGAAGAATAGGGTCAAATAGTCGTGCTAGCAGTGTGGCCAGCAGTGTGGCCAGTCGGTCCACCACTTTGGTCCAGACTGATTAATCTCAACAACTATTGGATGGATTGCCATGAAATTTGGTACAGACATTCTTGGTCCCCAGAGGAACGATCATAGTGACTCTAGTGATCCCCTAACTTTTCATCTGGTGTAACCATAAGTTGATAGATCAGAGTCAAATTATCCACAACTACTGGATGTACTGCCATGAAATCAGGTCACCTTTTGGATTAATTTTAATAAAACCTGACCTTTCCTCTATTGCCATCATTGGGCCAAAATTTCAATATGTCCAACAGATTGGTTGGTGACCAACTACCTGCAAAAGTAATGACATTCCCATCAGATGGTGAACATGGTATCATGGAAAGTTATAACTGCTAAACATCAGCATGTTAACATTGTCATTGTGAACATCTTAGCATGCTGATATTAGCATTTAGCTCAAAGCAGAGCCGCTTGAATGGCTGTACACTCACTCAAATACACCCAATTTGATTTTGTCAGTATCACTCACTTGTTTCGAACAACAAAGAAACAAGCACTTGATGTTTTTTTTTAAAGAAGCAGGATCTTACCTGTGCCTCACCACTACTATGAGGATGATAATGAGTAAAATCAGTCCAGCAGCTCCAGCTGCGACATAAATATACATCATGTACATAGACAGGCTGAAGTAACCTGATAATAAAAGGAGAGAAGAAAGAATGAAAGAGGGACCAAAACGGCCTTAAAACAATGGTTTTCTATGCAATGAGATTACAAAACATATCTATTTATTAGTATTTCTGATGACTGACATATTTGTCTGAGCCTCACTGTTTTCTCATGACTCACAACATCACATTAAGGTGTATATGTAGTACTTGCAGTGTGCAAACACTATCACACCATCACCTACAAAAGCAGCCCCCCGGTACTAGAGAAGTACCACAGGATGTTGTGGTTTGAGCAGTACATCTGCATGTGCAGATCAATGCTGTTGAAATATGTGAGACTAAAATCCCAAGCATGTAGGTTTGATGTGTCATTCATTGTATTCATTGTTTCCATAATCACTGCTCTCTGTAAGACATATTTACATCCATGAACCATTTTAAGAATGAGAAACAATTTATCATCCTGTCACATGTATGTTAACTACATCATGCTATACTTAACATGATGATGATGTTACAACGTTTTTTCTTTTTTCTACATGCTTTTATGTTCTTTTATATTGTGTCAACGTAATTTTTGTTATAAAGCACTTTGAGCTGCATTTCTTGTATGAAAGGTGCTATACAAATAGAGTTATTATTATTATCATTATTATTATTACTATGATGTCTGGTTTTGTACCTGGAGGGGGCACAGTGAGCAGCATAGTGGTGGTCTGCATGCCGACATCTGTGCTAAAGGTACAGCGGTAGAAACCACCATCTTCCTGCACCACACCTGTCAGGTGCAGACTGACATCCAGGCTGTCTGCACAGCTGATCCTGCCCCTGTCGCTGTAGTCCTCACTCACCAGGCCCCCTTCCACCTTCTTACACACTCCAATGATGCCCCAGGGTTGGCCATGTGCCATTCTCTCCACAATGACCTGGTTAACGGTACCGTTGTGCTTGTGGTTACAGCTGAGGGTCAGGTTGTTGTTCTGCTCTCCTACAAACTCTGTGTCTGCCTCGATCACCTCTGGCGTGGGAGGCTCTGTGCTTTCTTCTTCCTCTGGTGGCTCATCTGTGAACCCAGTAAGCAGGGGGACACACAGGAAACAGTTTATCAAAAAAAAAGTACAAAGATTTCCCAGAAATCTGTATGTGTAACAGAAACGACAGAATGGTAATTTACATTGTTTCACTTCTAACATCAGTCGTTTTAGTCATTCATTGGGGGCATAGTGAACTAGAATTTGCACCTCTGTTTTTTCTGCCATGTCGTTTACCTAAATCCTCCACCTGAATGTTCCTGGTCCAGGGGCCTTGAGGGAACGTCTGAACAGAGCAGTGGTACAGCCCAATATCTTGATGTGTGACGTTCTTCATGGATATACTTCCATCCATAGGAGTGGTCCTCAGGAAGTCTATCCTCTCTCGGTAATGGTGAGAGAAGGCCATTCCAAACTCTGGATGGAAAACAGCTATCGGATGCTTGTCTGGTACTTTGGTCCAGGACACCATGCTGAGGTTGCCGTCCCAGGGGCACAAACAGTCGAGAACCATCCCTTCCTCCAGATGAACTGTAACAACAGCCTGATTCTGTAGGACGGCAACTGGACAGAATGCATTCGATTGTTTATTCAACTTTATTTACTAATCTTGAAATCATGACTTCTATAAGAAAGTGCAAACTTGTACTTTCATGTTCAGATGAAATTAAAGCAAACCAGTAAATCTAAACTAGATACAACAAATCAATTGTTTGTAGAATTTGTCAAAATTGTTAAATATTTTACATTTTCCGGTTAGAAAATAAAACTTCCAATTAATTATGTGTACACCTAAATCTTACCCTACATCTCCTCTACTTGAAGATTATGACAGACTTTCACAGCTTTGAGCCCATCCCTTGAGTAATGGTAATTAGGCTAATTTGAGCCAGTACACGTAAACACAACTGACAATAGTCGGTGATCAAGCTTCCAACTTTTCAAAGCCTTTTATCTGAGCTGAATGACATCTGATTTCAAGTCCTGAGACGCCCTTGGGAGAGTTCTGGCAGTTTTACAATAATAATTTCTTACAGTATTGAAGAATTTACAATAACAAGCTTTTCTACCATCTTCCCAAAGAATTCAACTAAAAGGGAACAGAATGAAGGAATTTTATAATGTATTACAGACAATCAAAGGTGATAAAATTAAACTATATCAATACATTAATAAATTAGATTCACATTTTTCAGAATATCCTAAAGATCAACAGCCACTTTCAACTGTCAATAAGTGTTGTAATTGCCATTCATGAAAGAATAATCTACTAAAAACTGAAAAAAATATAAATCAACTCCTTACCTTTAAGAAAAGGGATGAAGATGAGTACCACGAAGTACCAGTGGTCCTTTTGTACAACTTCCATCTTGCTCCACCGAGGGAGAATGAAAGCTGCATTGATGAGATGAGTGGAGAGGCACCCGAGCTGCACTTCCTGCTAGCTCTATGGCTACAGAGAAACCCTTGAGCTACTGGGTCACACTTCATGGTAGCCCACTGTTAGCTCATTCCACACAGAGGGGGCACTTTATCACCAGGGCTGGGAATGGGTGGCAAGCTTGTGGGCATAATGCTGCATGGTTGGATCCATGCTCAAGTGTTTTTTAAATTGTAATAGTGTTTCCCTCAGCTCTTTGAAATTTAATTTTGCCAAACTATAAATGGTTTAGATCTTGTTTACAACAATTCTAACTTGGACTTTTGACTTTTGGACTTTTTCATGATTGCAGATTGTAAATCATGAATTCAAATAAAGTGAAAGTGATTGAAAGCATTTCCCGGAAACATGAGGTTTGCATGTCTGTGAATGTTTCGTGGGTTAAGTTCTGCTTGCTATCACCAACTAAACCATGGTGGTATGGTCTGGAACAATAGCATCACAAAACCTCAACCACAGCAGCTGTGTGTAACCCCACACCTTGTATACTTAAAAAATGGCAATGTACTCCACAAAGTAAAGTGAATTATTACAGTATGTACACTTTGACTCTCAGGCCACACAAGACACAAGTTAAAAACTGCCACTTGGCACTTTAATATAAAAATGAATGAATATGTAATGTGTATAAAACATGATACAAAACAAACACTATAAATAACATCATCGTAACATCAGTTATTCAGCAGCTGGGAGAGGTTTTCAAGGCACTTCAATAGGTAGGTGCTCATAGGCTCCTGCTTGCTCTCTGCATCTGTAGTTTAGAGAAAAACCAAAGCACAGCTGTAAACAATTGGACATGCAAAACATAATGTTCAGATTCAGCGCCGGGACAGACGCTGATATGCCTTCATCAAAGTGAATAAATGCATACCCTTCTTAGAGATGGTATGTGCCTCCTCGATTCTCAATCGAACAGAAGGACACTTCAAAGTAGTCTTGGCCTTTGATGGGAAATTAGAAAGACAGATTAGGAAGACTTGTGTTGATAAGTCTGAAACCAAGAGAGAATATTTTTTTCATAATGAGGAGTTTATAATAAGGAGATAAAAAGGGTTGGTCAGCTGTACGCGAAAGGACAATGAAGCTTTCAAGCGGATTTATTTATATTTTACAGGCCTAGAACCAGACAGAATGAAGACACCCTGGGATTTCATTTTTTAATTGCCAATAAACTTCAGTGCTAACCAATAAATGCAGTCACTACATAATATTTTAGTACTTTGGTGCATGTGTGTATTTGTGTGTGTGTACCCTTTGATTGTTATGGAGCAATGCCCAAAGTGCAGAAGCTCCCATACAGCGTGTCTCCATTTCTTTACTTTCCAGACAGCATAGTAATACTTTCATTGCTTTGTCTGAAAGAAAAACATACAGCTAATTAGAGACATTCATCAATGGTAAGATACACATCAATTTGCTGGAAAAAGGCTCATTTAATTAAAAATGACGAGAGCAGTGCCCTTTAAAAGAATTGCAGTTATCACAGATAATTATTAGTATATAGAAAACACAACATATTGATATTTTTAGTTGGAAATAATTGAACTAAACAGTATATCAGCAACACGAGTTTCACATTTTTAACTATTCATGTGGAAATTTGACAATGGCAATGTCAAAGTCAAATCATGCATTTCTTGTAAGACTGATTGAGACACATATGCAGGAAACGTCTTTCCACAGGAAACATGCAGTTATTGTCACATGACAGATATCACCCACCATGTCCCCACAACTCCCACCTGCAGCTTGCACTGCATGTGCAGTACAGAGGGACACGTCTTCCTTTCCTCTCTAAATCTACGTCTTAGAATTATTGATCTCCGTACATCGTTTGCATTCTTCCTGAAGTACTTCTACAGAAAGCTGCTGCATAAGGGTTAAAAAATGACCACTTTACCTCTTTTTAAAAGCTGTGTTAACTGATTGTTACACAATGTGAAGACCAAAGACAACAACACAGTTTGATATGTGTAAAAAGCTGTGTACATTATGTTATATTCTTTTGGGTAATCATATAAGCAAATAATTTCCTTAGCTTGTTAGATGCTCAACCTTCTTCATTCCTCTATGGGCAGGTAGCATACAGCCGGCTTGTCTAAGCTGGCAGGGATGGTGAGAGCTATTGGGAGGCCACCACAAAGTTTATTTTTGGACCAGAGAACCAAAATGAGGTGAAAGTGACTACATGTAGGTAAAAATTGGACATCTGGCTGTTGATTTTCAGTGGGTTTGGCAGTCCTGGCAATATATAAATATAAATAATTTGTTTCAGTGTTGACAATAGGTATTATAAAGTTATTTTTTGTCTTCAACTTTGTAGTGACTGTTACCTGCTGGGGTTTTTGAAAATCTGAAATACTGACATATTCTTCTACACTAATTTCAAGTGATGTACAGCAGCTTGTTTTATTCTGTCTTTCAGCAACAATAACATTTCTGGACATATTTTCCCTTCATACCTTTCTGAGTGATAACAGAACAGCTTGAACGATCAGACACTGTCAACCGAAAAAAAATGCAATCCCAGTTGGTGCTGAAGCCACCAATTTGTCTAAACTTTAACCCCTGCTTCCCTTCCATACCGTTAGCGATGACATGAGGCTTGTTGGCAGGGCAGAAGCAGAGGTTGTGCAGGGTGAGCAGCGCGTGGCGACGGTGCAGAGCCAAGTCTGCCAGCAGTTCCAGGGCTCCGGTCACTCTGAGGATACTCTGCTGACCGTCCTCTGCGAATGAGAGACTGACCAGCAGCCTCAACCACTGGCCCAGTAGGCTCCCACCACCACAACCTACAGACGTGGCCTTAACACCACTTCCTTTGGGCATTGGCACTGACAGGAAGGCTTGCAGGAAATTATTCTGAGAGCGACAAAAAAGTAAGGCGACAAGAGAGATTTAGAGTTTCACATCGATAGATCATTAGGATTTGCTCCCCAGTTTAGAAAATATTTCCTCAGCCAGCATACTGTGAGTGTGAAAGTGAGATTTCGACATGCTAAGAGTGAGAGAAACTTATGCCATGATTAGCCAGTGCCAATACCTTTTTTTAAATTCTGTAACACTGCATATCTCACTTAAGTTAAATTTACTTAACATGTAAATTTTGGTAAAAAAATAAACTTTAGAAAACTATTAAATTGGCTCATCTAAACAGGCTTATTCTACAATAAGATATATCTTTTAGGGAAAAACTTGATGCTTATGAATTCTGAATAAAAGCCCTTATATCTCACTCTGACAAAAATAAATCACTAATGCTTGTATGTCTGATTTCACTTTGTCCACTAAGTTATGTACACTTTGTCTGGTTGTGTACGCTGTGTACCAGGCTTGTACCTTTTGTAGGAAGCCCCTGCAGTCACGGGACATGGCCAGGTTTGCCAAGAGGGAGAAGGCAAGCTTCTGGATGGGGCTGTTATCTGGGGCGATCCCTGAGGCCAGCTTCATGACAGAGTTCATCAGAGAGCTACTAGAGGTACCTTTTGATCCTGGTGCAATACCAGGGCCACCGCCACAAAGAGAACTGCATGCTGGGAAAGTGGGGGAAAAAAAGCAAAACAACTATGAGAACTAAACTGATATAACTGTCTTTTTAAAAATCAAATGAATGTGTTGATGTCATTTAAAAACCCTGATCTTTGACAGACCACTGGACACACATGTACATACAAGCCATGCACATACTGTACATACCTAGTTGTAAAATGTGTGTAGGCTGGAGCACATCATCCGCAGTAAATACGCAGCACAGCAGTTCAAAGGGGGAGGTTTATTTTAAAGGAATACTATTTCCTATACTATTTTCCTACCTTAACCCCATGTCTTCAGTGTTAAGACTGATACTAAAAACATGCTGTCACTGTAAAGTAACACTTCATGCAACCATTTGCCAATTTCTTCCAAATAAATGTTTTTAAAAAAATTGCATGTACCCTAGTGTTACAATTACCAACAACAAAACAGTGGCTTCCATCTGTTTAGTTGGGAAGTGTCAAAACAGAAAATCATATAATTCCTCTGGTAGCTATGTACCGTACCATGCTTCTACATACAGTTAGCGGCTATGTTAGCGCCTTTTTGCACCAAGAAAAGTCTAATACAAATATTATGGAGCACTCAGCGTAATGCTCTCTTCTTCTTGTTCTTGGAACAGGTTGCTTCTTTCTGTTTATCTTAAAGCTGGCTAGCTGGCCGGCCTGCAGCACCAGTAGCCGCAAAAATAAAAACTGACCCGTCAGGCTGCACGGCTGTCTGCCCACTACACCAAAACATCTCTGCATGGCTGCATGCACAGCTTGTTTTGCTGTAAAAGCTGTCTAGCCAAATGACAAAAATGATGAAGAAGAGTGGAGTTCTTGTACAAAGACAAAATACACTGTGCCTTTGTGGGAACAATAAGGATGTAGCTGCTGAGAGGGAAAAGAGTAGCCAACAGAAACTCACTTCTGTGAGAACAGTGTTCCCTATGAGTTTTGAAGCAATGAAATCTTACATGTAGAGTATATAGCTTTAAATTACTCAGAATGTTTTTCATCTTTTAATCTTAATTCACCATGAAAGCACTTAGACTGTTGATGACCACCACCCTCTCCTGACTCGGGGTGATGGGAATTTATTTAGCCCTAGGCTATGGCTACAATGTATTCTACTACAAGGCCATTCAGAAATGTAAACACAAATAGATAACATACAAATAAGCGATGTAAATAAAACATCTCTCTTTTTGCACCATATTCACATCACTAACTGAGATAACTAATTGCTGCGTCTGTAGATTACATGCAAAATTCAGAAATTAACATGCTTAAAACAGAGAGCACTGACGAGAAATAATCTGACACTGATTGATGTTGCTGATTGGAAAACATGACAGCTTGTTGGTTATGCTAATCCTTGAATAGTAACATACAGCAGCAGGCATATGCTGATGTTAGCCTGAGGTTATCTCAATACCTGTCAAGAAAGCTGGTGATCACAGAATTGACAAGGGAGGTCTGCTTTATAATGGATCTACTTGTGTTCCCTCTGCTGCCTCAAATCTGATTAATTTTTTGCAACCATGTAACATATAGGACTGATTATTCCATACAAATGTAGGCAAAAAAAGTATTGTCTTTCATTTTTTTTACTTTCTGTGCATCTGTGGGAGCTAGTTTTTGGGGTTGCTACAAAAATATCTATGAAAATATGTGTGGCACAGATAAAAAAAAACAATCCGACTTGAACTAGCACTGCAAACAAAGCCTTGGATGAAGGAGGTAGACTTGAGATGAAACATTCAGTAGAAATGTAGCAGTCTCAGGAGACAAAATGGTAGCCTGAGGGTGGATGGTGTAATACTAAGACTGGCTGCATGCAGCCTGAACACAACCTGCTGTTCAGTTAACCTTTAGGGAAATACTGTGCCAGACTTCACTGATTTCTGGTGCTTCACAGCTTCAGCTTATGGGGGGTCTAAAGCGAGTGAGTTTAGATCAGAGCACAGGCACCCACTGAGGAACCGGTGCCAATCAAATAGAAATACACATACAGATACAGATACACACACACACACACAGAAATGTTCATAAGTGTTGCACATAAAACTTCCTTTCCCTTACTGATGAAACTGATTTCCATTGCACAACTCCACCAGTCACACAAGCATGCAGGCACATACACAAACAGATCAAAGGGACCATGAGCCGTTTATCAAAGTAAAATTTTCCCTACTGTTTCCTCCCCATGAATCTTGCCTTTCCTCCTCTCAGAAAGCTTTTTCTACGAGTCTTTTGGTGTTCTGATTTCCACATACACAGCTCTTACATTTGCATGATAGAATACTAATAACTCTGGCAACACAGAGATGCTCTGTGATTCTCCACATCATCTCCCACTGGTCTGAAACCGTTTGCCATACATGCATCTACACGGCCATGCAGCTTGATCTTGCTTGGATCCTGACACTGTGTCCATTGTAACTTGCAGGCAAGCAGGCGCTGGTCTTATACAGTGAGACACAATGTTGTTCAGTAGTCATTGGGAAGGACAATGGGGCTCTTAGTGCGAAGCGTGTGTGACTCAGTCAGATTGCTAACCACAGACAGAGGCAATGGGCAGGCACGGGCCAGGCACAGTGCCTGCACAAACACATAGACATACAGACAGACAAAACAGACACACACATACAGACCTGCGGTGCAGTTGGCTGTATAGACGCACAAAAGCTCCAGCACCGCCTCCATGGTGGGGTCATCCAATACGAACCAAGGCCAAAGAGCATAGAGCACCAGTGTCAGGCGAGCATCTGTGGCCACCACCTACAAATTATACCCACACACAGCACATGTACTTGCATAAGAAAAGGCCCAAGTACAAGCGTGTACATGATTACAGATCCACACTTGGTTAAAGTAATAACATGCATTAGAGAAACCCTGATTTATACAAGAGGAAAAACACAGATGGCAAAAATCAACATAAAACGCCTCAGTATTTTTGTGAGTGTGCAGAAAAAAACACATGGGGCAGAGAATAATGGCAGGGTAAACACTGCAGTAGAGCCTCCCTGGCTATTTAGTCCAAGGTAACCACTAGCGACTGAAAGGCCACTAGAAAATGAAAACCAGCTAATATGCTCCATAAGTAATGCTATTACTGGCTTCAAGAAGCTAAACTTGCTGAGATGTAGCAGGGCCATGCACATTTAAGCAAATCTCATTTACAGGCACAGCATTGGTACTCTGAGGTTCCATTAAAAAACAATTAGCAGTGGGAAATTAAAAAGGCAGACATAGAGGCTCACTTTGCATTCATCGTTGCGGTAAAGAGCACTCCGCAGGATCTCCACAGTCAGCTTGACTTCCCTTAAATAGCCTTCTTCCTGATAATATAGAAAGACAAAACAAAAACCAATATGTTTAACAGTCCCAAGTTAAAATCAACCTTTACTGCTCACAAACAGTAAATGGGCTGACTGCTGAGAACTGTATTGCTGTGACTGCTGTTCATAATATTTATCTGAAAACTCACTCATGATGCCATTCTATCACCATGGAAAAAACACAAGCAGCACAGAATAGCTGAGGCTGGAAATTTCCAGCCAGTCTCTGCTCACCTTTTTGCGGTGAGGAACCTTGCCGGGTCGGACTGACTCCAGGTGGAGCTGGGATTGTGTCTGCTTCATTTGCTCCACACAGCTGTCAATTAAACCAGCTGGAGCAAAAAGACAGACAGAGGTTCAGAATAGGATGAAATTACACTTTTTTTCATATTGTTAACTTCACAGTATTTGAAGCGTAACAACAAGATATCCACTATAATTGGCAAAAAATTGCTCTCAATATAACAGTGGTAAACTAAACCCATGGTGGACAGCTTCTGGCAGTAGTCGTTTTCCAAAATAGTGTTTTGGAAACTTTTCCAATCAAGGACTGGTTTTACAAAATGTAGGTTAACATGAATAATTCTCTGCATGTATCTTGTGGGAAACCACCAGACAACAGGCTAGTGACCCACTTTAAGTTTTCAGAGAATAAAAAAGAGAAACAGGTGATAGACTAATTCCTACTCTAGCATCAGGTGGGGGGGATTACCTTTAGCCGCATGGTTCTGAGCTGTGGGGCTGCAGGCTAGCAGTGTCATAAGAGCTCTGGCTGTCAGCTTCTTTAAAGGATCCTGAGGAGTTCTCCTCTCAAAACTCTGACATCAACAGACAGACAGTGAAGACAGTAATCATTTCAAATAACCATACACTCAGAAAAGACACAATACATTTTTTTGAATTGTTGAAACCAGGTCATGACCATATACAGTATGGTATATAAACATGAAGTCAGGCTTAGTCATTTCTTACTCTTACTCAAGGTCTAGAGAGAGACTGCCACATGCCTCCACCCCCTCTCTTACCTGCAGTAACAGTTCACATAGCCGGCTAGCTGAGGGACCGTTCAGGATGTCAGACAAAGCAGTGGCATGTTTACAGCTCGAGGTTGTGACCTCTGCACCACGTCTTTTTGTCTCCTCTGTGAAAATTGTACGGAGGAACTGCAGGGCCACTGTGTGGAGGAGAGGGTCCACAAACTTCTCATTCACACACACCGATAATGTTCCTGTAGAATACACACACACACACACACACACACACACACACACATAGAGAAGGAAAATAAAAAGTTGTGAGTTGGTAGGAGAATAGTTTTCTTTTAATGAATGACACTGCAACACATATTGATTGATAGGGAGACATAAAAGGAAATCCATTGTTTAAATCCCTTGACAGCTCAATATTTGTTCATGACCGAGACAGTATGCACTGGTGGGGAACACACTAATCATTTAAATGTGTACGCAGACACCCAGATACCATAAACATGTACACACAGCCATAAATACACGCACAAAGGCTCAGCTTTCATCTTTTACTGGACTCATCAGATTTCCCTGCTGCACCATTAATCACAGAGGAAGATGAGTAGGTGGAGTAGAGGTAGAATAAGGACAGGAAGCAATTATCCTATCCTAGCATCTGTTCAGGAAAGTTAATACACACAGTAATGATGCAACAAATGTGCTGAAATGATAGAACTGATTTTTTTTTTCTGTATCAGAATTAAGGCTGCAAAATTATATGTGAAAATGCTAATCCTGATTATTTAGTGAGTTACAGCAATTAGTATAATTACCCTAATCATGATCATCATGCTTTGTGAATTGAGGAAAAAAATGATTTTACAGCAGAAATTCATGATGTGTCAAGATCTTGACTCTTCAAACCACAGTTGGCAATTTAAATCAAATTCAGCACCTAAATGTTACCAACAGGACAATGATCTATTATTGTGAACTCTGACAAGTAATCTATAAAACATGATTATACAACTAATTCTGCAGCTTTTACCAGTATAATTAATTTTGTCACTTTTACTCACCCATTATAATATATGCACACACACACACACATGCACACACACACACACACACACACACACACACACACACACAGAGCAGAGTATCTTTGTACCTGCAAATGTCCTCCAGCGTCTCCCCAGCGCAGCAGAGACAGATGGGTACGCTGCTGAGCTGTCCCTCCTCACCAGAGTAGCCAGGAGCATAAACACGTCTGCCCAGCACACACAAACCGTGTCACGGGTACCTGCATCTGAAGAGGGAAAAAGTGAGTCACAAATTTTATGACACGAGGCATCCACAAACCCACACACAGATCACACTGTAGGACATACTGCAGTTGAGGATTTTCAAAACAGATAAAGGATAAAGGGGACATACAAAACATTATATATGAGGATATGGGATATATATCATTCCGTTTGAATTTAATATAAGGCTTTAACCTAATCCTTTGGTGTCCAGCATGAGGACTACCACCAAAGTAGTCAACAGCTGTTTCAGGAAGTCCATCTGCCCAATCAGCTCCTGGCTCACAGTGACACATGACTGCAGCAGTTTGGAGAAGCTGGACAGGAACTGAAGTAGAGTGACAAACTAGACACACGCACAAACACACAGGAAGAAATTGACACAAATTAATCCTGCGTGCATGCAATCAAACATGAAAAAAAAACGATTAAGCAGGTAAGATTGGAGAAAAGCTGAAAACGAATTTATGATAAGAAAAACTCATTCTTTTTTTAAAAGTTAATTTTCCCATCTGAAAAAAACAATGGTGTGCTCTTTAGTATAATCTTGTTAAGTATTCCACCCACACTAAAATCTGCAGGTGCCCTCAGACAGTCTAGTGCTGCACTGAAACTAGCACTGTACTGTACCCACCCACATTTTTCTGTGCTAAGTCATAATAACAAAAACAGTTTAACTCTTCAGAGCTGTCTATCACAGATTTTCTCACCTGGCTCTTGATGTCTTGTCTCTCTCCTGGTAGGATGTTAGGTGTCTTCAGCTCTGTCAGACATTTCTCGATAGGCCCGATATCCACTAAGCTGTGGAAGAAAAGAAACATGATGGAAAAAGTTTGTTTACAAGAAATAGCTAGAATAGTTGAGGGCTACAATAAACATTAATTCTGTATTTATCTGTATTATTTTTAAACTCTTCACTATAATAATAATAATCTTTACTATAAATAACTTTTCTGTCCATCAATTATTCAAGTCAACCATAAACATTTCAGCACTAGACCAGATACAACTTCAAATTGTATGTACGTTTTAATATTTCCAAAAAGAAGATCACAAAGAAACTATCTCTCCCGTTCTCTGTTCATTATTTACAGCATATATTAGAGGGGAGGGTGTGTTCAGTCAGCCCTCGTTATTGATGTGGACTGAGCATGTGGACTCTTACCTGGCCAGCGCTTGGAGGAGCTGGTTGTGTCGGATAGCAGTGAGGGTAAAATCTGGCAGGATGGCCAGCAGGTTAGTCAGCAGGCCACAGTGGGCCGTCAGGAGGTCAGGAGTTACCATGACAACAGGTTCCATGGCCGAGGGCTCGCCCTGTCGGGAGTCTTGGGAGGTAACTGAGTCACTGGTGTCCGTGTCACTCTGGCCTATGAAACACATCAATAGACAGCTAATAGAGACGCTTCCTCAGTGCCTTGCCTCACACACTGTGTGAATCACATCTCTGTCTATGACTTCAGATATTCTGACTACATAAAAACATCAAACCAACTTAAAACACTACAGAACAATGTTCTCCTTTTTGGATTGTATATGTATGACAGAAACATAAATACACTGATGTTGAAATTGACAACAATGAGGTTCACTGCTATTAAAGGAAAATAATGTGAAGGTTTATATGCTATGAAGAACCAAACCGTGCCTTGTTACTATGACTGTGAATGCACGTGTGCACACACACACAGACATTCTCTCTCTCTGTAGTACCTTGAGCCATTAGCCTGCTGGCAGTGGTATCTTCTGTGGTGCTCAATGGGGACGGAGCCCTAGGGGTGTGAGGCCCTGAACCTCTTATCTATAATGGACAACATGAAGAAGTGAGCATCCATTTGAATTAATCTCTTTATTTGCCAAATGTTAGCGTGTCTACATATCAGAGTGTAAAAGAGCAAGCTGACCACAGTGCTAGAGGTGGAGAGGGAACTGGAAGGTCGGCTAGAGTTGATAGTCAGTGCTGGTTGGGCGCATCTCCAAAACCACAGAGAGTTCTCAGAATCTAGACAAGCATATACACAAAGTGATATATCAACTTGTGCTAAAAATATTATAAAAGAATTTGTCCTTATGAGGATGGTAAATTAACATAGATAATTATGAAACAGAGAAGTAAACTCTACCTAATGAAGTGCTCTCCTGAGGACTTGGTCCACTGGCGGCACCAGCACAAGGCTGTAGGTGGAAAGTGTACCTGCCTCGGTAACAAGTGGAGGCAGAAAGGGCCACATGCTGGAAATACTGACAGTGGTAAAGCAGAGCCTGGAGCGCTGGAAGACCCACCAAAGACACACCAGACACCTCATCATGGACACAGGGATGCTGGAAGAGGGGATTGTGAATATGTAGAGGGTGCAGAGAGATGAGTTAACATCAAATTGTTCTATGACTCTCACAAACCTTTCACTGATAAAATCAGAGCAAAGGAAACAGGGGTGAGGTGGCATTTCACATCAACATGTTTGTTTTAACCCCCACATGGCAATCGCCAAGTCCTGCTTTTGTGTTCATGCTTTAAATGTCAAGTTTTGTTTCCTTACTTTTAACATAGTTTGATTTGTCCTTTGCATTTCTTCATAAACTTTTTTGGCATTTACAACAAGATAAGATTTTGTGAACATCCATGTCTTTTAAAAGATAAGAATGAACAGTATCTTTTTTTCACCCCTAGTCCCTCTACATGTAATAACATCCCAAATTAAGATGCTGTTGCTGTTTTAACAGAGTTTTAAATTTAATTGTGAGTGCTGGAGGCCTGAGCCCCAGTAGAACTTCAATTCTAGCAGCACCCCTGGTCTGAACCCCGCAGGGCTCAACAACAGAGGAGGGGGAAAGTTAAAAGTAAGAGGATGAGGGTGAGGGTAGAAAAAGAGAGAAACAGAAAGAGAGAGAAAGAAAACAGTTCATGGTCTATAAAAGCTAGCTGGCAGTGCTGCTGACCTGCCAGTGGGAGTCCTTGGCCTCCTCTGCGTTGGCGGGCATGGGCATCACCAGCAAGTTCTGCAGGATAAATGCGGCCTGGACACACAAACCAAAACAAAAAGACATGTACACACACTGGGTCAAGTTAAACTGCATCAGCAACAGTGCCATCTGCCTGTACTTGGATGGTAATACATAAAAGTTCAGCCACATTTTTTGACCGCAGATGAAGTCAAAGTGAAATTTGCCTTACTCATTATTTTTGATATGTGTGGACTAGTGTTAAAAAATCACAAAGCACAAAGCAAAACAAGCAGTTTTGACAGTTGTAATAGGTGGGTTACCTGGGGTCAATCATCTCTGTAAATAAGAAAACACACAGTCTAGTGTTCTATATTTTGGCCCAGGATTCCCCAGAGAGAGAGTTATTCATTTCCTGTGTAGCAATAAGGATAAAAATGATTTTAGGTTGTAGAGACAGTAGAGCAGTGTTGCAGTTCTAACATCGTACCTCTCTGCGGACCATGCTGCTCTCCTGCTGATCGAGGAGGATGTTGAGCAATGTGCCCCACAGACCTCCGCTGATGTTCTGACAGCTGGCACACAGAGCCTGGCATCCGCTGGGCACTGAGGACAAAGCTGCGCCTAAACCCAAACTGGCAAACCTCACCTGGGATGACAGGGGAGACACAAATTTGGGTGGATGTTTCGGGAAGGAGAAGTAGATAGAAAGAGAAAGGTGGAGGGCAATAAGCTCCGAGGTGTATATACGTACATCCACGGTTGAAAAAGTGATGGATCAGAAATGGCACACAAAACGTATCTATAGCGATTTAAACAAGAATGAATTTTGGCCCTGCTGGTGATTCCTAAGACTAGTCTAGACAGTGGCAAAGACAGTGTCTACCTTGTCAAGGGAGCCTCTTAGATTGACTTGTGTGGGAACTTATTTTTGGAGACAGAGAGAGAATATGGTACGACTAGCTGTCATGTGCTTCTCTTTGTTTGACTTCTTGTGTGCCTCTTATGGGTTTCATTTTGTCCCAAAAGTCAAGCATCTAGAAACATTTTCATGACAGAAAGAGTTTATGAAGTGGAGCTGAAAAATGAATAGTGAACAGCTGAATATTAAAGACTGTAGTGTCCTATATAGGACATGTGTTTAAAGTGTTAAAACGAATGTATGTTTAAATTACTATTAATTCAAGAAAATGAGAAGCAAGATCGTCCGTACCTCTTGATCTCTGTCCACCCATAGAGGGATAAGCCAGGCCAAACCGAGCTGAGAGGCACTGGCCTCTTCTGCAGAGGCCTCATTCCCCAAAGACCACTGGGAGATGAAGTCCTGATGCAGACAAAATGGACAGGAAAGAAATGGTTGTGGTTACATTACAAAATGTTTTAATACTGTGTAGTCACTGTTTGTCAATGGTGCAGACGGTCAGTGCTTACTGTGCTGTATATGGTTATGATTGAATCTAATTCAACATTTAATCTAACAAGCACCCTCACAGTAGTAATATAAGTACCACTGACACTTGCCTTGTCTTTGTTTTCGGCAATCATCTCATGGGACAGGTGAAGCAAGCAGATGACAGCATTCTTGGTGACGCCTTTCCCCATGAAAGACATGGAGTTGCCTCCCCACTCTACGTAAAATGATGAGATCACCTGTGCAAATGACAAAGATTACCATTGGGACTATTAGATTACAGTGCACAGCAGTGCAATCATGTGTTTCATTGTTTCCAGTTCAAAATTTCTAACCCTGCACAAAACATAGCTGGCAGAACTGCATGTTATTTTGATTTGGTAAGTCGTGTTTTCACATCTTGCTCCCAGTTTCTGTTTGTTTGTCATTTCAACACCAAAGGCAAAGACAGGAGAATGAACAGAGAATACTTCTTTCTGAGTTAGTGATTACAATATGCTTGTCATGCAACTCACTGCTTCCATAGGAAATCTAAATACAGCTGAGACTAATTATTTTGCTTTGATGTGCCATCAGGATGTGGGACTGCACTGAAGAGCAGATGAAGAGAAAGGTGCCCAAGGTCTGATGAGCTTTAGGGCCCTTCAGTGCCAGGAGTATTGGGTGAAAAGGTGGGTCAGAGACTTGAGAGGGAGGGGTGAAAGAGTTAGATATCTGATTGTTATTAGAGAGATGGGAGTAGTCACAGGAGATCTTGACTGAAAAGGAAATTAACCTTCAATCTTCATGTTATCTTGATTCTTGTGCATGAAAGCTGCCTATTAAAACAAACTGAACAGGGATAGGTGTTGTGTAAACACGATAGTTTATTCCACAGGGGTCTTCATTCCGAAAGCAAAAATAAAAGTTTGGACACCTCTGTGCTGACGACTGCTGTGCAAGCTGGTCTACACTGTGTTACGCTATTGTTTCATGGACTGTTGAACAACTGAACAGATGGAATAGGCAAGGTTGATTAATCTCATCAGCATCTTCACAGTGTGGCATATCTAATCAATGAGATTTTTACCTATTGCAATTCATGTCCCATAACCATATTTTGCTTAATTTTAATTAATTCCTCAGAAAGTACCTTGCTTTTTTTCTCTCATTCATTTCTGTAGGCATTCTTATCTCTGATGAGAGTTGCATATGTCCATGCAACACATAAACATATGTGCACATACTGTGCAGACACAGAACTTCCCATATACAAATGCACACTCCCATACCTCTAATAGCCCACTGAGATACTTGGAGCAGAGGGAGATGGGCTCCAGATCAGGGCAGTGCAAGCTCCAGCCAGGCTGGGCTGTCAGGCTGACCATGCCCTGCAGTGTCCTCTCCAGGCTGGGAAGGCCGTAGTAACGTGGGGCATCAGACACCCGCAGGCTCTGAAGCAAACGGACTGCCAGCTGGCTCTTGAAGGGGCCTGCTAATGCCAAACATAGCCTGAACACACAGGAAAGGACAGAGTGAGAAAGAGCGAGACACAAGCAAACCAGACAGACAGGAGAGTAGACAAG
Organism: Thunnus thynnus; assembly: GCF_963924715.1. Taxonomy (NCBI): domain Eukaryota; kingdom Metazoa; phylum Chordata; class Actinopteri; order Scombriformes; family Scombridae; genus Thunnus; species Thunnus thynnus. The sequence goes on from NC_089537.1 coordinate 14,548,434, forward strand.
AGGCAGAAAAGAGAGTAAAAGAGACAAGATAATGTTGACAATTAGTTTACCGATTCCTTAATATAAACCTGTGACTTTTTAATCATTTCTGCATACATTTGCATGTTCTAAATGGCTGTGCGAGTAGGATTTCCATAACAAATCAACTTAAATAAACACTTTCCCTTTCAGTTAAGGAACAGTATACTATTAATCAATTTTCTAACCCCACGGGAAGGCTGAACAGCATTACATGTGAGTAAATTCAACTTTCCCATATGCAGAAACAGTAACTGCAGTTCTTTAATTCATTTTTCATGAATAAAAAAAAGTATTTCATTACAAATGTAGAAAATATTCTGGCATAATCGCTAGTAGAAAAAGAGTCCTTGACATTCAACTGTGGCCTTCAGCTATAGTCAATGCAGAATTCAGTACTTTATGTTTGATAAGCAGATAAAAAAACAAATTCTTACAAATTCTAGCATAAAAAGGAAAGTAACCATGTTATATTTCAGAATTATAAAATAAGTTGTTTCGTTTAAAACTTTACAGCCAATATTCTGAATTGCAATAAAACGTATGAAGACCTGTAGGTGAAAGACTTTTTCTTATTGCCTGATGTTATTGCCTGTCTGCTGATAAGTCACAAGCTCATGTGTGCCGTCATCCTACCTGTCAGCAGTGTGTGTGAGGTGGAGGAGTAAGGTGTTGAAGAAGCTGGTGAGTTCTCTCTGCAGTCTCTGGCTAACATGGTTTTTCAGCTCCTCTGACTCCACTGGGCTCTGAGTTGAGCTCTGCGTCTCCACACCAAGCAGCAAATTGAGGAGGGACACGGTTTCCTGGAAGATTGATGGATGAATGGACATCAAGAGATATCTTTTGTTTTTTATTTTATGCTCCGAATAGAATTTTATGCACTAAGCAACTGTTTTGGATTTCCTCCATTTTTGTCTCTTTTTTACTTTTTTGTTTTGAACATACAGTTTCAAGAACTTATGTATATGTTTCTTGTGTTTCATATCATCTTGATACTACTGTTTTCCTTTTCATGCCTTCCTGTCCTCTGTTAAATCTTTAAATTTATGGGTGCTGCATACACAACTTGTATATTGTAAACAACAAGACTAAGACAAAAATGATCACTAAAGGTATTACAATTCATCCTAAGGGGCACATGAACATGTGTACTGAATTTTATGACCATCAATCCAGTAGTTGTCGAACCATTTAACTCAAAACCACAAAAGTCAACCTCCTGGTAGTATTAGAGAAAAAGTCAGGGGATCTCAAAAGTCATTAGGAAACATGGTCAGGAAACCATAAATGTTATGCCAGTCCATCTGGTAGATTTTACAGAATAAGTGAAAACTTTGACCTGCTGGTGGCACTAGATAAAAAGTCAAGAGATCACCAAGATCAGTAGGATTCAACTTCTGGGTACCATTGAAATATTCAGTCAAGACCAAAGTAGTGGACTGAATGACAGAGTGACATTGCCATCCATAAAGCATGTCTAAAAATTGCATCCACTTGTGTATGAATAGTTGAAAAATGGTCTGTTCTGTGATTTATCTGCCGACCTTTCTAAATTCAAACAAACTGACCCATGGAGGGGGGGAGACGTGGAAAGTGACAAGTGTGTCACTGTGAAACGTAGATCTAGGAGCACAAAGCATGCAGAATTTCTTATTGAGCAGTACACACAGAGGTAGGTAGTTAATGCAAGTGCAGAGAGCGACAGATGTTCCTGAAACAGCTCAGTAATTACAGAAAAGTTGGAGCAGAGCAGAGCTGCTCACCCCTACCAGGCATTCAATGTGAGTCTGCTTTAGCTGCCAGGGGAGGGCTTATTGTTTACACACACATTAATGAGAAAGCGAAGGTGAGACTGATTAAATCCTAAAAGTAGCTCTCCCCGCTAAAACAGTGTGGTGATTCTTTTCCTCGGGCAAAAATGAATCCAACTTTATTTTAAGAGCTCAGGAAATAATCTTTGCCGCAGATCTGAGGTGCTACACTGTGATACTGTTTTTCTGTCGTTATGAAGGAGTAAGTAGTTTGGTTTGTCTGACAGTGTGTGATTTATTCATGCTTTGATTACAGGTATATAACCCTCTGTGTTGGTGAGGACAGGGTCTAACCAGATCCACACACACACATAGTTTACAGGCACATATACACACACTAAAGGCAAGCTAAAGTAGTATACATTCATAAACTAAGATGCAGTACATATTGCTGGCTTGCTGGGATATCTTATCAGATGGGCTTATAAGATAAGATATCTTGTCTTATAAGCATCTGGACCAAAAACATAGCGTGAGTTATACTACTTTTTGTGTTTAAAAAAACTCTGTACCTTGTTGAGAAGCAGCTCCAGTATCCAGCGCAAGTCCTTGGCCTCTGGGTCAGATGCAGCCTCCGTGTGCATCTGTTTAAAGTAGGCATTCAAAAATGCAACAATGCCCACCAGCAACCTCTCGTCTTCCACACAGGCTGGATGCACCTGGAGAAACCTGCAGGGAGGAAGAAACGGAGACCATGACAACAAGAAGGAGAGAAAGTGGTTGAATGAAAAATACTAAGTAATAACTTACTATTCATTATTTTTCTAATTACCAAAGTACACAGATTATTAAAGAAGTTCTGCACTCACAATTTCAATATTTTTCTTCTTTGTTGTATTCTTATTCTTATCAATTATGCCAATGCCAAGAAGAAATACAAAAGAAATATACAGACTTATCATGGGTCCAAAATCGAATTTGCTGAAACTTTTGTCAAAAATAGTACAAGTTCTTCATACACCATTTACCACTGTCTCCACACATTTAATGCCATTAATTGATGTCAATTCTTCGAAATATGAAAAGACAAAGCAATTGTACTTACTGAGCCATGGAAAAAAACATTTCACAGCAAGTACTTTTCTTCACTGTTCTACAGAGTTGCAGCAGCAGTAATAAATCAGTCATAAAATCCTCTCATAATCTGTTTAATTCATAAACCTAAACAAAGCATATTCACTGACTTGTTTATTAGCCTGCAAACCTAGAGTACACAAATCTTTAGTTGAATTTGTATGCGGTGTACCTGGTCATAGCAGCCTGCCAACTGAGAGAGTGAAGAGTGTCTCTGCAGCTGTGGGTGGGGATGTGAGGGAGGGCCAGTCTGTCAATCAGCAAGTAGAGGTTGAGCCTGGAGAGGGCAGAGGTCACCGAACTGTGTCCTCCTGCCGTAACGATGGCCTTGATGCAGTCCTGCAGTGCAGTGGGAAGGTGTACTGCCCGGAGCGACAGAATCTGTGCTTTTGATAGCTGTAGGTCAGCATGAAATCTAGGAGGAGGGGGGGTAACAAAGGGTTAAAAAAAAAAAAAAAAAAAAAAATCAAAATCAGATTATATGACTACTGATGTGCAGACAACTGTGTTGCACAAGTGGCGTCCTCAGGAGCATACTAATGACTGCATTAACAAACATATTTGATCACCAATCTGGAGGGATGAGACATTTATGAGTCATCTGAAGAGAGATGTTTTCTGAGAATGACTTGCAACTGAATCAAGCAGAGGCAGCAATGATCATACCAAATACCAATCAAAAAAACTGTCAAATGTATGTCATGGCATTATGAAAAAAGGATTTTGTACTATTTTGAATTTTGTAATTAGTAATAAGTTGTACGTAACACAAAATACCAAGTCCAAGGAAGATACCTCTCAATTTTTCATTGACTGATCCATTTTAAACAAGTGTTCTTCTCCCAATAATACAATTGTATGAAATTTAGTTTCAGGTGGATTGATCCATCTATGTGCTTTAAATGTCTTTGCTGTAATCAAGCTGGTTAAAGCCGTGTGAGAGACATTCTCATCTGTTTTAATTAGGTCACATTAGAAGAAAATGAAGACAGATGAAACACAAGATGCCAAGCCTCTGAAACTAACGTTTCACTACAATTCTCTACAAGAGGGAACATTGAGAAAGAGTGACGCTAAGTAGGATTTTTCTTTGGTTGCTACAGAGGAAAATGGTAATTATAAGTTTCTTCAACATCTAACATTTATTCAACCCAAATCAAAATGCACAGTTGTATAAAAACAATGCAAAAATCAGTTACACTAAAATGAAAAACAAAACTGAGCAAGTATTTAACAATATTATTCTTCACTACGGTGAAGGACAATGTATTTTATATTGATGCAAAATCTTTGTTCTACTTTGGTTTTCATTCTTCCATCATATTTTTACACAAAAACAAAGGGCAATAGTCTCTCTGGTAATAATTTAAGACTATGTCGACATCTCACATAAGAGCAAAGAACATTAAGGTTTTTACTCAGTAACATTTGTGGAGTCATGCAGCTCCTCAAGGAGGTTGTCTATCCCACAATGCCATGCAGTGTTCCAGGCCACCTGCAGGGCTTGGTGGGTGGGGGCCAGGGTTAGGAGGTCAGAAGAAGGAGCCAGAACACAGCAGTACGGGCTAACAGCATGATGACTCGATGCCTGGAATGGGATGTTGTACCTGGAAGAAAAGAAGGAAAGAGTAAAATCATGTGTGCAAAGTGCTGTTAATGAGGAAAAGACCTTTAGGAGAATGTTAACTTTTGACTTTACAGATCAGTTTACCTGCGTATTACTGTCAGTGGTAAGGAGAACGTTGCGAGTGTCACATCTGTGTTGGATTTGTCCGACCTGATATGACACAAAAAATGAGTAGTAATATCAAAGTAGTGAATGGATGCACACATTGATATAAGAAGCATGTTAAGAAACTCACCATATTTCAATGCTGGCAATTTCATCAAATAGCAGTAAACTCATCAGGACAGCAATCTCACTTCCATTGCCTTTGTTCTCCTTCAATATCAAGGATGCTATAATGAAAACAAAAAAACAATTTACATAATGACCACACCCAAAACTTAATCAGTCTATTTCATGAATACATTCAAAAAATTAGAAGTTCTGTCACAGTGACAAACACTGAACGGCTCAGTCTATAATTGCAGTCGGGTATCCCCCACTGAGAGACTGTCATCACACTACTGGGTTTGTTTTCAATATGACAGCTCAGATATTTAGTTTCTCAGGTCTTAATGCAACCGCTGAGTGCTTTAAAATAAGTTGTAAAAACGTTATATTTGTAATGTTTAAAAATCCAGCATATATATTTTTGCATACAAAAAAATGCATGTTCTGTTCAAAAGTGCAATAACATAATAAATATACAGGTAGTCACAATTAACATGTTATAATTTAAATGTATTCTATCCTAATTTAAAACAAGTAATTGTGAATTAACCTAAAAATCTTGCAGCAATTTTTTTTTGTTGCTGTATATCATGCCAAATACAGCATTGCGGACAAAGCTCTAAACAATGTGCTGGTGTTGAGCTCCATAGCAACAAGTTGCATCATACTAATATGCTATTCTACAGTGTGACAACATGGTTAAAAGCTATGCATCAATGGCTGACTTGTTGTCTTTTTTTTGAGGACGTGCCCCCGAGCTACACAACATAACGTCTATAGTTGTTACTTAATGAGATGGCTTGTGAATGTACCCCTGAGCAGCGTGAGGAGCAGGAGGTTGCGCTGTGCCAGGCTGCGCCTCAGAGATGGATCAGCATACACCAGCTTCCTCAGGATACATACGCAAGGCTCCAGCAGGCAATCCGAGCTCTGGGGAGAATAGCAACACGCGCACTTGCTGTTTAATTGCAGGGAAAACACAAACACACATAGTATTTCTGTCTCCTCCTGCTCCGTGTCTCTCACATACACATACACGCGATCTCTCTACAGTCACTCCATTTCAGCTGAATCCAAATGTAGTGATTGCGCTGGTTGCAGGCAATGAAGGGTTCAGGACAAATACAACCTGCAGGAATTCCTCTTACACACATACACTTGTTAGCTGAGACAAGTCATTCTCTGTGGCCCTGTTCCTCCACCTCGATGTAGCCAGACATGCTGGATGATTAACCCTGTTAGCAGCTTCTGATTCAAGGCCTGGAAATGATCAGCAGACTGCAGTAACTAGAGGGCAAAAATCACTGCTGACCAGGGCCTGTCTGACACTATTAATATAGACCATTTCATCCTTCTATCATGCATGCCTCAGTGGGTATCCTCCACATCCGCTGGCAACACATGTACTCAGATGCGTACAGTACAGACAAATGAGGACATCCACACAAGCGCGAGCACATGCAGGAGCACATTTTTGATTTGCTTTTGTTTTATTTGGCTTCGACAGCAATTCCTACAGTACACATCTATTTATCGATTTGCCAAAACGGGTTTGTTTTTACCTTGTTGCCGTTTACACTCTCAATAATGAAAGAAATGACTTTGTCTGTAATTCCAAGATTCTTCAGCACCGGGTGCATTGTCGTGTCTGCGGGGAGGTAAGAGAACAATTCAATATACTGACAATAAACATTTGCATAATCTTCAACCATTTGCTTTTCCTGCTTGGCTAAAACATATGGTGGTGGGAGTGCACACACTCTACTGCACTAGCTGCAAATTGTAGTTTTCACAAGGGGAGGGCTCTCACTCATCAGATAAACAAAACTTGTTTTTTTTTAATTTTATCAAGTGGATAAAATTTCATCCAGAATTCTGATCAGGCATTTCAAATCCCTTTCAAAGCCACTCTACTGCATCATAGAATATCTAGCTCAAGATCAACTATTAGAGGGACGTGAATTGTTAGCACTACACTCTGCTACATACAAGATTGCAGGTACTTGTGGAGTACAACTGTGAAAAACAGAAAGGACATTTTGTGCAACCAATTTAAAAATATAGGAGTAAGAGGAGGCCCGAAGTTTAACCAGTCAGTGTGAGGACTCAAGCCATATAGAGAGAAATGCAGAGGTAGACAAGGAGGGTGTTTTAAAAGTAACAGCCTGCCAAATCCATCCTATTAAAATAATACAATAGATGAGTTTATAAGAAATACTCTACATTACCATTACTAGGTTTTACAGATACCTCACCTTGAAGAACAACAGACAATTGCTCTGCAGCCGATCTTCTCAGGGAGATGTCAACAGTGTCTGAGGACAGGATACAAAACAGCTTCTCCACAGACTCCACCTAGTCACCATTAAACACATAAATATGCGCACGCACTCAAGACAGAGATGACAGAATATGACACAGAAGAGCACTTCATATGATTAGGTATTTTGTGTGCTGCGTGATGTCATTTTTATCATTTCTATTACTTCTTCCTGTGCTAAAGTGAATCTGAATGTACTGTTGCGTCTGTGTATGTAGATTTATACCTTGAGGACGGACTTGTTGCTGGTGTCAAGTGTGATGTCTAAAGGGTTTCTGAGGCAGTAGAGATTGGGGAGTGAGGAGATCACTGTTTGGTCCAGGTCTGGTCTGGCTATGTTGACTCCATCATCACTGGTTAGGTGAGGCAGGATTTGTTGCACTGCTGCTATTCTCACACTGTTTATTATGAACAAAATTTAGGCAACATTTATTGGAAAAATCACAGTAGAGAATTATCCTCCCCTCTAAACACACATTTAAAGCAACCACATCAATCAACTTTATTTAGTGTCAACCCAAGCCTTTCATCTTCATTAAAACATGATACAAACAGCTAAAGGATGCAAAAATGTACTCGCCTTTCATAATTTTTTAAACACTACATCTAACTGACGACTGGTTGTCAAAAAAGTGTCTGGCGGGGCGGACAAATCTATTAGCTGTTGCCAAAATTTACCAGAGCTCATCTCCGGGCCAGTGTCTGATGTTAATTTCCATCTCTATCAATATTCATAGTCTGGGACAGAATGGCCGTTTTACACAGACCTCACAGACCGTTTAGATGACTTGATGAGCACATCACCTGACAGCAACAGACAGCGATAGTATGTCCATCACAAATGTTGTGGAGCAAAAATATTCAGACTCTCAGCAGTTTGTCTACTTTACCAACCGACTCATCAAACAACTTTACATAAGCAAAAGACAGAGATGAAACGTACCATCAGAGACATATACACAAACACACGCATCTGATATGCGCACACACATAAGACACAAACAGAGACACAAATACAAACACTGACAGAAGAGCAAGAGCCCAGACTCACGTGGGCTGTTTAGTGAAAAGGAGTCGGAGAGCTGCTTTTAGCTTGGCTGTGCTTGGAAACACGTTGTCTCTTGACATGTCCGACATGTCACTTATCAGCAGGACACAGTTTCCCAGTGACTCCTCGGTGCCGGTGTAACCCTGCCACACACACACACAAACACACACACACATATATACAAACACAATTCTCAGACTGCCTTGGCAGACAATGCAGCGAACAATAGGGAATTCCAGCTAAGCAGCACAACAGTAAATAAAATATGCATCACTTTGATTACGGGTGGTTTCATTTCGTCTCTTGTTGACATGGTGGGCCCATCTCTGAATGGCCTCCTTGAATTGAATCACACTTGACAGCCTAGTCAAAATCTCATGTATATTCATGAAGAATTTCCCGGCTTTCTGTTGCCTGAAACTGAACAATTAATAAAAGCTTGTTTTTTTCAACCCAAAAAGGAAACAATATAACAGAATATGTAAATGAGAGAATAACAAAATTTTTCTCACTGGCAGCTCAATTGTGGTCCAAGAGCACTAAACTTGCACTTCTGATCATAGTTGTTTTGATTATAAAAAACATACAACACTTCCCCCAGCTCCATAAATAAAATATAATAAGTTCCAAACATGATGCCGTTTTATGAGTTCCGCAGTACAAATACAATGCACCATTTTCAGAGAGAACAACACCTGTAATACGGGGATGACCGGGTAAAGTGCCTCATTGAATCTGTCCCAGGTTGATGCTGTCATCATCAATCGTCCCTTGAGCAGAAATAGCAGGATATCCTTGGCAGCAGCGTTCACCTATAGATCACAGGTAAACTGCTGAATTCACATAAAGCCCTGCTAATAAAACATTAGATAGCAGGTAGTGTAAGTGAGAGACTTTAATATGTTTAATACTGCATAATACTGCTTTACTATGGCCTTAAAGTAATATTCAAATGCTTTAAAGAAATCCTTGACAGACTGGCCAAACTGACTTCACATAAATGACCTTGCTTCAAAGATCTTTAAGTCGTATTGGTGCTAATTTAAGTAAAAGAGGTACACAAGTGTTTGCCCACCTTTTCTGCAGAATCCTGGAGGCCAAAAGCACTTATTTCATAGAGCACCCTGTGGTGTAGAAGGAAGTTGACTCCACTGCAGGCTCCTGGTTCTTGTCGTGACACATTCTGGATGCCAAGGCAGTCCTAGGGGTGTATGTAATCACACCAAAGCACGTCATAAATTATCGCTATCCTCTCATTTGTGCTCGTGTATAAGAGTCCCAATTCACTTAAAATGTAGCCATGTACTCTAGACAGTGGTTGGTAAAATGAAAGGATGTCTGATTTCAAATGTCAAGTGGGGTTTTTTTTTTATAGCATACTGCCAAAGAACTGTGCTTCATCTATCTTCATCCTACTAATTTACATACGGGTGCCCTGCCAAACAGACCCACATTAAGGCCCCGGTACATTTTAGCCATGAACTTGTACTCTCATTTAAACACTGACTGCCTGTATAAGATGGCTTGCTCTGACCTTGACCAGGTCTAACGTGCATGTGTATGTTTCCGTCTTGACAGGCAGTAAAGGATGGGACAGCAGCTTGAGGAGGAGTTTTTGACTCTCTGTTTGGAGGAGTGGACTGGGCTGATCAAACTTCCACCTAATGACGGAAACAAGGATGTAAACTATACTTAATATTTAAATGCAGCGGAACAAGTGATGAATTACCATGTATGTATGTACAGTACTATCTGTATATTTGTAGCTTACAGGTAAGAGCAGATGTGAACACATTCCTTGACGATGGGTAAGTGTTGGTGAAACGGGAGGCCATCTATTGCTTGGTCTGCCAGCTCCAGTAATTCCAACCAGTTCTTTTCTCCCTAGATGAAAAAATAAATGAACTGATGAAATGCCAGTCTGGGTGACAGGGTAAACATATTTTACTGAGGGCCACCAGTAGCGACAGTTACATACAATCAGACTGGATTGTATGTCTGTAAAAGATAACTAACATCGCTCTGTAGACTCCAGAGCTACCTGTGCATTAGCTTACTGTAATTATGTGACATGTAGTTCATACCTCAGCCTGTGTTTCCTTGAGGAAGCTGCAAGTGGATTCCATCCAGAGGGTAGCGCGGGTCACCCTCCTGTAGAGGTCATGGCTGTCTGAGTTTACCTGCTCCAAGTAGGCCACTGCTGTCTCTTGCATGCTGGGTAATAAACTTCCCAATGACGTGTCCAGGCATAAGTGGAAAATAGCAGTTGCAGTGTTCTCTGGGAGACAGTCACTAGCCTGTGTGAGGTTAAGAGGTTTCAATTTCTATTGTTTTTGGAGTTGTAATACAGTAATAATAGAAAACAATCAATACAGTGATGTGATTTGGTTACACGAGCACACACACACACACCTTCTCAGGAGGGAGGATAGTTTGTAGAAGTTTAATGGTAAATATGGCAGTGGCTGTGTAGGCAATTCTGTGGTGAACTTGAGAACTGTGGGGACTGTCTGCTGAATCGCTCTGATGGTAGCTCAGGATATCCCCTAATAGTTCCATGCAGGCTTGCAGCTTCTCCTTCTAAAATACACACAGACATAAATGTAGACAAAAGCACACTTTCTTCACAAACACACCGATGCACGCACACGTTCTCACATCACGTGCATGTTCACGTACACAGACACACACCGACGCACAGTTAACTGGAAGGGAGCCAAGAGAAAAATTGTTTGTTCCAGGGGTTAGGAATTGAATGTAATCAGATTTCAGGGTTATTTTGGGATGAGATACAGATCCACCCTATCTCAGTATGAATAAATTGGAGCAATCTATTCTCAGCCACTTTGTTTTGGGAGGAGAAATTGAACAATAGAAGATATATACCAGCAGGGGGCAGTAGATGCCCTGTGCATTGCTTGGCTGGCATAAACAGTTTGGCCCATTCCCATAGGAAAAACCTAGAGGTCTGGCACACAAAAGCTGCTCTCCACATAAAGATGACAAAACAGTTCTCGGGCTGCAAGGCTCAGGGCATGTATTAAACAGCAGAGGGCCAGAGGGGCCTGGGCTTGACAAGTGTATAAGTCCCCCTGCAGAGGAACACACTCTTTAAACAGTCAGGGAGGATAACAAATGATTCTGCACGGTAAAAAAAAACACCAGTTTAACACAATCCATTGTGTGGACTTTATACACATAATAAATGAAGACATTTACTAACCCAACAGTTCTGTGCTTAGATAAACCCAGGGGAAGAGATGAAATGTATGTATGTATATGTGAAAGGCAGAAAGCCTTTGTAACCTTATATAATTAATTCAGCTCAATCACATGCCTACAGTTCTCCTTGACAGTTGAGTACCGTATGCCTGTGTGTCTGTGGCAAATTGTCTGGTGGCCAACCCAGTTCCCCCTTTCAGTGAAGTGTATCCATTCATCTACATAAGAGGCTGTCATGAGTTGTGTTTTGACTTGCCAGCTCCATCCCCACCAGGCTGCGATCATCCCAGACCAGCTCACAAACACTGTCCCCAAGCAGGAGGACGGCGTCGCACAGCAACTCCAGAACACGATGGAACACATGCGAACCCTCTGAGAAACAAGACACAAACAGAGAGCAAGAGCAGGGGAGACTTTTTGAAGATCAAATACCCGGTAGAATATTTGGACAGTTAATGTAATGAAATAGGTGTGGGGATTTTTGCAACATCTCATCTTTATTCAATCTAAAACAGCAGGAGAGGAGAAAGAGAAACAGACAATGATAATTGATTTTTTTCTTTTTAATGTTACAATGACTCCTACCTGTCTTAAGCAGTGGTATGGCATTCTCCATGGTGGCAACAGTGAATTGAGCCAAAGTGAGCTGCTGTAACTGTAGCGCCGGGACATCCTCTACACCCAAGTCAGGGAGATCCAAATGGGCCACATCTGCAGGTGACTGGGGCTGGACTGCTGCTCCACCTTGGTGCGAGCTGCCACTGGATGAATCACAGACGAGAAAGGAAGACAACTGAAAATTCATGATCTGTGCTTGGACCGCTCAAACACGAGGAGTGACGTATGAGGTGTATAGGGATGGATCATAAAAACTGAATATGCCATCATGGGAGTCAGTGCTGACTTATAAACACTACAGACCAGACGCTAGGGGGCTCTCGGTGTTATTCAAATTCAACAAGAAGAATAAAATCCTCCAGTCTTTCTCACGTCGTTTTATCTTCTTGTGCAGTTTGCTAGTGTCACTGGCAATTTTGTCATCATCAAAGCCACATAAAATCTTACTGTGCACAAATTACCAAAAGTATAAGACTCTCTTGTTGATGTAATGTATGATGAGTAGAATTGACTACAATGCTGACTCAAATCAAAACGTTCTTTCTACAAGCCAGAAGATTAGAGACTCCAGACAGACAATACCTAGACAGCAGTATCAGATGACATGACAGTGATGCAGTCCTTTTCATCTGTAATCTCATTTAGACTTAATTTAAAATGCACAGGTACACATTCATGTTGTCTAGACACACCTGTTGGAAGCTGCATCTCCATCTTGGCCATCTCCCCTGGCTCTTTGGCCCGTGCGTCCCACTACGGAGGGCCGGGGAGAGCACTCTGCTCCTGGGGAGGAGGCCTGAGAACGCTGGGTCCCCCGAACCTCTTGGGAGTAAGAAAAGGACGAGTTCTGGGAAACTGGATCTACACACAGCCACAAAAAGAGGAAAAAGGCACATACTTACACACATGTTGCACATTGAGTCTTTATGATGAAACAGAGACAAGATTAGAGACAGAGGATAAAAACATAGTTCAGATTTTTAGTCTATACTTGAAAATTTTTAAATTGCCTCTTTACAACCACATAATGTGTTAAACAAGGTACTTTCTAAATTAAGGAACATACATAAATTAACAGAATAAGGATGAAAAACAGTTTATCACCAGCTAAAACCCCAAATATCAGCATTTAAAATGCCTGTAAACACATCTGTACATCAGGCTAACTTGTGAGGTGCACTACCTTGCTTTGTAGAGTAGAAGCTTGGATCTTGATGAAAGCGCAGTCTCCTCCTTAGCACAACACAAAGCTGCCGCAGGCAGGAGAGAGCCTGCATGTGGAGGTAGCTTGCCTCACCTTTACCTGAACCCAGCTTCAACAAGGACAGAAGGTTCTGAAAACAGAAGAAGATATTAAAGGAGTAATTTTACACTGGGTTATTAAAAGGTTTGTACAGACAAGACATATCAATAATGAGAAAATATTATTGTAATTTTGTGAATATTTAGGGTTCTTTGGCTTTATTTGTTTATGAAAGGAAAGAAAAAGAGCCCAAGCTGAGACAAACAATGTACCATTACTGTTTAAAAACATGGCCTAAGTTCAGACAGTGATAGAAAAGTCGTAATAAAGTTCAGTAAATAAAAAGGGCAAATGGAATTGAATTATTGAAGCAGCAATTTGTTCCAAGTTCAAATTCCCTGCCCTCTGTAGCTAATGATGTCATGTCTCTAAATCAAAGTCTTTTAATTTGGCTTAATAGCTCTAGTAATGCAAAGGAGGGGCAAGTGAAGCCACAAGAAGAAAAGTACTCTCCCATAATGATTTCTTTTTGATGATGACACTGCTGGGTGACAGTATGTTAATACTGCCCTGAGACTAATGTAATATAATGCACCGCTTTATTATCAAAATACTAATGTTCACAGTGGCTCATCAGGGCAAAAATAATGTCCCCTGCAACACTCTGTCTGTGCCAATGAAATGAAGGGCTCAGACAGCAGATGCACTTGAGTGCTAAGAGGATACTGGTATATACATCAAAAAGTGCAGCCCACTTCCTCAAAAAAAGGGGGTAGACTTTGGGGTTATAACTGAGACTGTGTATCAGCTAGGCCCATACGAATTCAATGTACATGCTAACTTGACAGAAGCACCGTGGCCTCCTCATTTACAACACATGACTGTTGAAACTCCTCCAAGGCCACCAAGACCAGGATGAGGACAGTTCTAAACCAGTGGACAACTGCAACAAATTTTACTGAATCTCTGATATCCATGAAGGCCTTCGAGGAAAGAAAGAAAATGTTCCACCAAGGACTTTCACACCCTGCAAGAGGTACATCACGACCGAACTATATCCTCACAGCAATCTAGTACCTGCTCAAGCAAAGTAAGCCTCCAGAGGCCTCCACAACCTCCTATGAGATCAGGGACACAGAATTATAAATTGGCGTTTTGTTCAAGGACACTATTTGACAGGTTATTATTTTGACAGTGGCTACAGTGGCCACCCCATAAATTCCATTGTGGGACGGTCGCACTAACCACTCAAACCAATACGCTTCATCTGATCAAAGTCATTGAACAAGACTACTAATATCCTGAACAACAGCTGGCCAGGAACCAGAATTATCACGACTTCTGACCTCTTTAATTTTGTCTCTTTGGATATCCATATTTTATCCAGGGTTGGAAGATTTTGGGGTGAAAAGGTGCACTCAGCAACGAGCCACCATTTATAAGACAAGAGAATGCAAATTTTCCATCAAATACAGAGATTTGTGTGTCTTTGTAGAGAACTGTACCTGAGGGCTGCCTGAGTTTAGACAAACAAAACGCACAAAGTAAAAATGATGCCACTGACATATTTTATTATGCTTTAGTACAAAACAAGGCCATGGTGCAGACACTATTAGTTTTTCTCCACATATTTCTGTTGAGTACACCCTTGCAGTTGACACTAAGTGTGCTGTCACACCTAACCAGCTTGGTTCACATTTGGGCTGGTGTGAGAGCTGTCAATCAAACTGTGGTGTGGACTAAACAACCAGACCAAGGCAGGTCTCTCTTTGCCTCCAAGCGGACTCTGGTACATTTTGTTTGTGGTCTGAAAGCAAACGGACCAACCACAGGATTTTGTGATTGTAGATACTCTGTGACCTTTAGTATGCATTCAAAAGCTAAATATCTATTAAATCCATGTGCTGGTCATGAACTGCTAAGGAGGCAATCTTATAATAAGAGCAATTTTATGCAAATAATTTGGTAACCATGGTAACTCATATGCATTTCAGCACGAGTGCAGGGATTTATCTTGATCAATCACACAATCAAAAGCTGTTAAAATTGCAGTGTGTTGTTGTGCATGTATCCTACTCCATGTCAATTAGAGTGCGATATATAGCAACATCCGCAACATCATCCCCTTGTAATATTAATGTAAAAGACACCTCTTCTTGGTTGTTTATCTGCTTTTCATTACTCATGACATGTATATGTATGTATGTACACCTCTTTGTGACACCAGAGAACGTAAATATACACATAAGGGGCATTTAAGTACCTCACTTGGGTCCACGTAGCCTTGATGAATATGATAAATAGTAATAAATAAGTTACCTGTCAGTCTGTATAACTGAATGTTTTCAGCTTTTGGTTTCCTTGTAATAAGTCAGCACAAACCAGACCTAAACTAAAAGGCAACAATGTATATTTTTTTATCCTTGGTCTGGTCAAAGGAAACCGACCTACAGGTGTGAAGGAGCCCTGAAACATTCAAAGAAGGCATTCAAATTAAACTAAAAATGATAAGGATATGGCACTCATTCCAACATGACTTGTTACAGTGTGAGATCAAAACTATGACCAACAGCACACTTTCTATCTGATGCAGTTTTTGATTTCCCTCTGCTCATATCTTTAAGATAAACCAGCCAGATAAATATTTAGGTATCCATATTAACAATACTATGGTCAGCGCTTTATTCACCCAGGGCAAATCTTCTTATGAACACAGAAATGTAATAGTACCTTTACAATACTGGGCCTCTGCAGGAAGATCTCCGCAGGGAAGTCCTGCATAATGACATCACACAGAAGTTCGCATGTGGTCCGCACTAAGTTGGGGTTGCTACTCCTTAAGGAACTGTTTCAAAAGAATTTGAGAACACAAACAACATCAAACATGTTTAATACACAATAAACATCACTACACATTACCATGAATATGACTAAAGCCTAAATCCATAATAAAAAAGCCACCTACTAAATAAATCTACACTACACTTTATTTTTCAAGCTTAGTTTGTGTACTTGTTCTTTGATAAAATATTAACTGAATTAATTCATAAACGTGTTAATTTTATACAGCATTTTAATTAGGCATATATTATAACAATAGGCAAATACATAAATTGTCTCTCACCTCTCATTGGATGAAAGTATGTGTCTGTCTGTGTTTGTCAAAGTAAGCCACGGAAACACAGAAAACTTCAAGCATCGCACAGACTCATGCACTGTACAACACAGGAAGATAAAAGATGTAAAATAGTGAGGAATTAACTGAAAAAATATGATGCACAACTTTTAGATAAAGTCGGGGCAATAAAAAAACTGAAACCCAACATACCAGGAAATCTGAAATAATGCATTAAAACTACCTGCTATCTTCTGAGGAGGCAAATCTGCAGGGCTTGGCATGCTCTTGTGGAAATACCCCATTTTAGGAAAATGTTCTTCAGGTGGAACAACTGTAGGCACTACAACAGAGACACCACATTTGTTGTTGAGCTCTATTTTGTAGGCGACAAACTGTAAACAAAAAATATTCGGTTTAAGTTGCAACACCTGTTGGAGATGTAGTACGCTGTCTGTGTGAGTAGACCATCGTATGACTAGGGAGTAGCTCAGGTAGCTGGAACAGCTGGTCCAGGGTACCATCGATGACAGCTCGCAGTCTGGGTTCCACATTAGGAGACAGTTGGGTGAGGAAGTCCACCGCCCCAACGTCTCTCAGCATCTGTGCTGCACTGGGATGCTTTGAAGACAAAAAGTAAATAGTCATAAAATGAAAACTATTAATTTACACAGAAAATTACAGTGTCATGTTCGGTGTGGCAGTTTAAAAGTACTTAACATGGTTCTGTTGCTATCAAAATGTAACCAAGCAAACCCCTTACATCCATGCTTCTGCTAATATTGCTTCTAAATCCTTTGATTGACTCTTTGATTGATTGTCTGATAAGCTTTTAAAAGATATAGTCAAGTCAAGGTAAAATACATTTACTGTATATCATTTTCTTTTTCTATAGGATCAGCTCCTAAAATAAACAATAAACCTCTAGCCACTGTCCTTCACATCAATCTTCTAGTAAGATATTTAAAATGTAAGATACCTTTGATAAAGTTGAGAGCAACTCAAGAGCCTCCTCCTTCATTGGCACCTCGGGGAAATTGAACCACTCCAGGAGATACACAAACAGCATCCTCTCTTGGACAATGTCAGACACGGAAATCAGGGAATGGTCCAGCTTACAGATGATGCTCTTCAATGCTCGTACTCGTATCTCCACCAAAGAGTGGCCTATAGTTGATTTTAAAAAGTATTCAGTTGAGAAGACACATTAACGTACATTAGCGAAGTTGAGTTTTTAGCTAATCAACTGTTTAGGGAAGTCTTACTGACTTGGATTTCTTCGCTAACTTTAGCGATGAAATAAACTTGGCATACTAGGGTTACGTTTTACGTAACGTAAAAACAGCTGCAGATAAAAGTACAGGCAACCTGAAGAGATTTGCTATCGTTAGCTAGCATGCAAGTGGCTAAAATTAGGTAGCGTTAAGTGAGTGGGTTTTGTCATAGTAAGTTCAGGTAAAGTCAGCATTCAAAACTACATTTGCCTACCTATTTTCTTTATAAGTGGAGATAATTCCATGTCCAGTGTATGTTGCGTCTCTCTGTGTATAAAGCAGGTTGAAAAGGCTTCAGAAACGGTACAGGTTTGTCAGTTTAGTGAGGGGTTGTCTGCCAGTGTCATGTCAACAACGTCTGCCCGGGTTTGTTTTCAACAAACGCGCCAGCGTCACTACACTTCCTGTAGAGGACCAGGGTGCGTTCAGGAGCCTCAACTGTGTAGGAGAAACTGAAAGGTACACAACAGCTACAGCTGTATACATATAGATCCCCTCCAGATATGTTTTAAGATGTATATAAAACACTCTACTTTGAATAGTAAATTGTGTATAATGTGTTTTTCTACCATAAAAAGTTAAATTATCTATTAAAATTCTTAAAATGACATCTACTCCTCCCCCCCTAATTAAAAAACAATTAACTGATTGACACAAGAAGTCTCCTAGTTCACTAAAAAGTCTATTCTCTGTGTATGTGTACTGGAGGTTTCACATTTCTGCACCACACTTATGTAAGCTGCATACTGGACCACGTCTGTCTCCCAACTAGTTGTGATGTCACAAATCCTGCTCATTAGATACACCCCTTAAACTCAGAACTTTCCTCCTTCAGCAGACAAATGTGAAAACAGCCTTCTAACTCTGCACAGTGAAGCTCAAATACTCAAGTGAAGTAACAAGAAGAAAAACTAATTTTTGAGTGGAGGAGGACTTTAATTTTAATTATGAATACTGCAGCATTTTACAGGGATCTGAACAACAAACATGCAACAATAAAGGTCCAAATAGACCAAAAATCATCTGTGCCCAAATTGAAGCTGCATAGGTAAAACAAAATAACTGTCAAACACATGCCAGACAAACTGCATGGACAAATATGAACAGCGGTTAGAAAATTAGCCAAAAGGGATGTGATTGATATAAGAGGTTGACAAATACTGATTTGTGGCATATCCATCTCACCTAATCTTTTGAAATGTTATGTAAACACACTGAAGTGATTTTTCTTGCCGGGAAAATCAGTGTTTCAAGGCATGCCTTCAAAATTATTGACGGCTTTTGCATTGCTGACATATTGAGTGAAGTTTTGACAGCAGCCACATTATCCTGTCATTAAATTAATCTTCTCAAACACTGATGTCCTCAAAAATCAAAGTTGATGTGCACTGCCTCTCCACACGAGTGTAGGCATAAATTCTTTTCATACTCTGTGTGTAAGTTAATCCAATTGCACGTGATCTCACACTTGAGATGTGATGTGGATATGATCAACCGACAGGGTGATAATTAACAAACCTAGCAAATGATAATTTGATAAGATAATAATATAATCACACAGCATGTGAGAATTCTGGAGGGATTTAAGCCCATAATTAATTTGGCTGCATACTGTATGTTCTAATGTCACATAGATTCTTAAACTGTTTGAGCTGTAGAAGGAAAATGACAATTTTTGCTTTCATAATGTGTTTTATGTGGGTCTTATAGCACACATACTGTGTAGGTACATTTATCCAATTTTCCTCCCCCAACTCCCCCTCAAGTAGCTTCAAAGTTAACTCAATATTTTATTCACAGTCATTTCTATCACATACTGTATGCACTTGTTCCAGAGCTTCATATATCATGTTTACTGCACAGAGCCAAATATTCAAATACTGGGTGCTGTTTTTTTATGGCTGCACCATTCCACAAAATAGAAAATCATCTTATCCATGTGTCCCTGTAATTATGTGTGACGTTTTCTTTGGAAACCTTTTCATTTAGACCAGTGTTTGAAATAAAGTTTTGTGAGTTGGAACACAGCTTCTCTGCACAAAAATCATACTGATGAACCTGTCAAAGGGTCCATTTTGACCTGAAGAGGTTAAAAGATTTATTCCAGTCCTCCCAACCTCTGATAGAGTGTACAGGACTGAGTTTTATGAATGTTTTTGACATTCCACAGATGTACAATGAGAATACATTGCAGCCTCTTTCTGACACCCTGCATTTCAGTTCAGACAACAGCCCCTCTTGTGAGGGAAAGCTCCTACATCTGAACATCTGAAGAGGTCTTCTTTACTCACTGAAAAATACATTGCCATGGGTCAGACTAGGAGTTCTCAATATTAGCTGAGTCTGCTCCAAACAGTAGATCACATCATTTCTGTTTGACAAGCACTGTATGTCTTGAATCATTTGTTAGCACCGGCTGCAGACAGGAAGCAAAACTTCACTTTAAATAAATGAAAACATGGGATAAGGTGTATGTCATTCACACCTGTATGTTTGTCCATCAGACGATGCTTTGCCACCAGATGTGTTTTGTATAATATTACCTCATGTCCTAAAAACTGCAGTCATCCCTTCAGTCATATTCCTCTTAAACATTTTTGTCACTCCAAGCTATATAAGTACGTATTTGGCTTGAAGGCCTACTTTGTGTTTTGTACTCTAACCTTTTAATTGCCCGAGTTTTCAAATGCAATTTAATGAGTTTTAACATTGTAAATTATACGCAAAATCTGTCAGTCGTTTTACATCAGGCTAAATTACTCATATGCCAGAAACCACCTCAGGCTGTTCATGAATGTAAGCCTGATCTCTGAGAGGAAACCATGCCAATTTAAATACTTTGAAGCCAGATTTACTCTCCTCAGTCTGGTGGAAGCATCTCTGTCTCTGGACTCTCATCTTGGTTAAAGCCGATCATAAACCATCATGTAGCAGACTAAAGCAGAGACTAAATATTGTATCTAGCAATAAAGGTAGTAATAAAAATAGAGTTTTTAAAAGACAAGCCTCAAACATACAGTAGAGCAAAATCATAACATATTGCTGTGTCTGCATAGGACTTCATAGAAATAGAAATAGAAATTTGAGGATGCAGATGTAACATAAACCATGTAAGTCTATTATCAAACGCTTTGCAAGAGCTGTCGCATATGCAATAGCATTGGTTGTGACCTATATAGCTTTTCATGCATAAAGCAAGGTTAAATCAGCTAATTAATCATATCATTATTGTAATTTTCCAAAATTCAGCACCCCATATGGCAACAAAATACAAGGAGCTACTACCAGAATTAATAATGTGAAATCAAGGGTGACGTTTTAACAGACCCAAAGAACATATGCATGCATAGACAATGCATTCATTGTGTTAACCATGCAGCCAACTGGCCTGAGATCAAGTCTCTGTAGCTGAGTCATTACATTGTATGTGGACACAGTTGGTGCAACAGTAATTAAAGCCATCTAAGGAGGGAAAAGGGGATAAGAAGGACAGGTTTAGCCATGGGTCACTCATTGAATTTTAAATATTGCAAAACAGAAATCTGCTGAAATCAGTGAGGCACCAAAACAAGGAGGCAGAGGTGTGGGCATTATTCTCACCATAAATGCTCAGACTGTATTTTGAGGCAAACCCTTCCTATGTTATTCCACATTCATCCCTGAAACAAAACCCAAGTGGTCCCACTGGCCCTGTCACTGTTTGACATGCCTGCTGTACCCGTCTTCCGCTCCACTGCAAGTGGTGAGGATATGAGGGTAGGCACTGAGGGGCCCCCGACAATCCCCGATCGACAAAGGGAGTCAAGTCAAACGACTGAGTCAAACTGAAGCAAGCGCAGACATATTGAGCAAATAATTTATGGCTGATACAGCATTCATTTGAAATTAAGATGAAACACAGGGAGCTTCCCCACATGTATAGGTATCTCATTAAACAGTGTGGCCTATACCTCATGTGTACAATGTTCCACATTGACTTGAGATTCAATGTTTTGAGTCATGCTTATACATACATTCAAATTCTTTTGGAAATATTGATTTTTAGAGAGAGAGAGAGAGAGAGAGAGAGAGAGGTGCTCTGGAGGCTCTCATATGTTTTGCACTGCAGTGTCAGGCAACATCATGCAGATGCTTAATTCCAATCAAACTATTACAGCAAGATTTAATTTACATAAAAACTAAACAGACTGCTATTAGTAAGCTAACTTTTGATATGTTTATCCTGTCGTGAGAATCAGACTGGGGTGTGCCCGCAGCTGAATATTTACTTGTTTTTACTGTCTGGCAACAAATATCAACCAGACTAAAAGTTTGTTTGTCAGGTCTAATTTAGCATGTAGAAACATTGCATCCTTGCTTTCCAGTGTCCTTGGTGCTATATCTAAGAGCTGCCACTCCTCTCCCCCCCCCCCCCCCCCCCCCCCCCCCCCCCCCCCCACACCCCCACCACCACCACCACCCTCCCCTCCTGTGCCAACACATCAAGAGAAGGCAGCCAGATCAACCCTAATAGGGCCTGGTAATTAGAGTCTTTGCATAGAGCCTGTCTACACACAGTTGCCCTAAGCAGGTTGGGGAAGGACTGCCATACACTTGACAGTGTGGAAAAAACAATGTAATGTTCAGCATATGAACCAAATTAGCCTGGCAGTGGTAAACACAATTTACTTTAAAACAATACTGACACTAATTAGGCAACCAATGTATCATTTCAGAGTTCAAGTTTTAGTTGCTATATCAAATACTTGAAAATACTTGGAGAGTCTTGAATACAAATTAGAGAGACCTCTATGCATAACGGCTAAGCACAGCCAACATTAGGGGAAAAAAAGAGTAGTGGTTGATATTTCTACAGTAACTATCTGTAGTGGAAAATGGAATCCTGATTATTGCACTGAGAGAAAGATTTTTCACTCAAAACTGATCAAGTTGTGAGTCAGAGCGCCATAGTAAAAGAGTGTTATCCCACAAGCATACTAATTTTTTTATAACCTAAACCACACATAAAAGAAAAGTTAATTGTGACATATTTTTAACTGAGTGTCTTCATATACAGCTGGTTACACACACTCCTCCTGCCAGTGCAATCATAGTTAGACTGAGCAGAATGTGGTTGAACAAAACAAAGAATATTTGAAATCAATGAGTTGTGAGAAATGTTTCAATGTCACATTTCTCTTCATGATACAATAAAGACTGTCTATAAAAGACTGATCTACATATTAGCGGTTTTGAATAATAATTTCACTAAAATTTATAATCTCACTAAATCTTCCTGTGCTGCAGTTGTCCAAGTAACATGGCTCATGCATTTAAAAACACAGTCTGAGGGAGTGCAGCAGCACCTTAACAAAAATAATCATTTGTACAAATAAATTCAAATTTATTTCAGAGACTATAGTTAATAATTTCATGTTGCACAAGGATTCATGTCTCTGCTGTAATGAGTGAGGTGAATAGGTAACTTTCTGCAGCAACCAGTCCCTATTCCAGCAAATTCCCTTGTTCGGTCTTTTTTAAGTGGTGGGTTATTTAAGAAGGGGCAAGTGTTAGTTATACATTTCCCTGCCCAGACGTTTTGTGCCTTGAGTCCCCATCTCTAACATTTTACGCCACACCAATTGTTCCTTTTATTAAATGGGGGAAAATCCTATCACTCATGTCTGCAATGGATATTATTAATTAACATGTAAAAATATGCCACATTTTTCTTATTTGCAATGGCACAAAACATTCCAATGTCTATATTACGATTTTTTTCCTTTTTTTCTACCAGTCATTAATTTGCAGAGCAGGTCAAATCATTTTACATACTTGCTATGTTAAAATATACATTTTTTATTTATTGATTTCTTGATTTAATGAAAATATGTAGATGATGTGTAGGTGTCACGGTTGCACAGAATTTTATTTAGTGATTTCTTGATTTAATGAAAATATGCAGATGATGTGTAGGTGTCACGGTTGCACAGGGGCTCTGGCTCTGGGATGTAGAAACTTGATGGAGCTGCTGTGGGTCTGAATCTGCTCCCACAATTCAACAGGCAACAAAGGAAGAAAGGAAGAGGCCGTGAGCTACTAAGTGTTAGCCAACCTAGACAGAAAGGTGCCACCTTATTGTGTCATTCTAGTCGCAATGTATAACCGCACGTTTAGAGAAGTATACAATCCGGCCACATAAAGGCTTTACTCTTTTGTTTGGACGCAGGAGGCGACTAAAGGGAAGGTAACGTTGTATGTTTTCGACAGCTAGCTGA